>NW_026986634.1:1587500-1625000 GCF_031307605.1 Tribolium castaneum | reverse complement strand
ATGAAAACTCTATATTCAAGCTCAAAAGAACAAATTACGTTATAGTTTTGACTAAAAAAAATATTTCGGACGATTACATACTTCGAAGTAAGCAAACTTTAATTGAACAAGTGCAAAAGCTAATACTTTGCTTTAAAATAACAATTTATGTGGTAATATGGTATTTTGCATCTGTCCTATAAAAGTTTACTCGTTTCGCTTCATTGAATCATTTGAAATAAATTATTTTGACACAACAACAACGAAAATAATTTGTTTTTGTTTAAACTGTAACATAAGTCGCTTTTATAATACGAACTAAGACGTTTGGCTTCTGTTTAGTGAAAGTTTTCTCGTTTGGGGGCATAAAATCGTTTGAAATTAAGAGTTCTGGTCAAAACTATAACGTAAATTATTTCTTTGTATCACTTTAAAGATTTGCGTTATAGTCTTGACGAGAACTGTTAATTTCAAACGATTCTATGCTTTGAAACCAGTATACTTTCACTGAACAGAGGCAAAACGTCTAATTTCGCCTTTAAAAAACGATTTATGTCACAGAAAATCAAATTACGTTTCAGTCTAGACACAAATTGCTTATTTTAGACGATTCTTTCTTTTGAACACGAAAACTTACATTAAAAAGATTAAAAACGTCTTATTCTGGCTCAAAACTGCAAATTATGTATTACTTTGGATAAAAGTAGTTTATCCTGATTACTCCTTTCCTTAGAATAGAGCAAACTTGCATAAAACTTAATGAAAACTTTAAATTTCGTCTCAAAGAAATAATTTACGTTATAGTTTTGATCAGAACTGTTAATTTGAAACGATTTTATGCCCCCAAACGAGAAAAGATGCCAAACGTCTTAGTTCGTTTTATAAAAACGACATGTTACAGTTTGAACAAAAAAATTATTTTCGTTGTTGTGTCAAAATAATTTATTTCGAATGATTCAATGGAGCGAAACGAGTAAACTTTTATAGGACAGATGCAAAATACCATATTACCACATAAATCGTTATTTTAAAGCAAAGTATTAGCTTTTGCACTTGTTCAATTAAAGTTTGCTTACTTCGAAGTATGTAGTCGTCCGAAATAATTTTTTTTTGTCAAAACTATAACGTAATTTGTTCTTTTGAGCTTGAATATAGAGTTTTCATTACGTTTTATAGTAGTTTACTCTACTCTAAGCATAGAATCAAACAGAGTAATCCGCTTTTGTTAAAACTGATACATAATTTGCTCTTATTTTCGAGAATAAGACATTTTCAATATGTTTGATAAAATTTTTCTTGTTTATAGCAAGGAATCGTTTAAAATAAGCTGTATTTGCCTAAACTGATACGTAATTCCATATTTGTGCATGGATACGATGTTTTCAGTTTCTTTGACGTGAAATTTCTTGTTGCAAAAGGTAATAATTTGCTTTAAAACAACGCTTTATATGGTAATATGTGGTTTTGCATCTGCCCCATAAAAGTTCATTAGTTTCAAATCATAAAATCGTTTGAAATAAACAGTGCTGGTCAAAACTATAACGTAAATTATTTCTTTGAGACGAAATTTAAAGTTTTCATTAAGTTTTATACAAGTTTACTCTATTCTAAGTAAAGGAGTAATCAGGATAAATTGCTTTTATCTAGAGTAATATATAATTTGCAGTTTTCAGCCAGAATAAGACGTTTTTAATCTTTTTAATGTAAGTTTTTGTATTCAAAACAAAGGATCGTCTAAAGTAAGCAGTTTTTGTCCAGACTGAAACGTAATTCGAATTTCTGTGCCTGAATAAGGGGTTTTCAGTTACTTTGATGTAAGGTTTCATGTTTGTAACAATGAATTAACGAAAATAATTGGTTTTTATCCAAACTGTGGCATGAATCGTTTTTAAAAGGCGAAATAAGATGTTTTTCCTCTGTACAGTGAAAGTTTACTCGTTTCAAAGCATAGAACCGTTTGAAATTAACAGCTCTCGTTAAGACTATAACGCAAATCTTTTGTTTTGTACTAAAATAAGACGTTTTTAGTCAGTTTGTTATAAGTTTTCTTGTTCAAAGCAAAATATTGTCGAAAATCAACCGTTTTTGTCTAAACTGATACAAAATTCGGTGGTTTGTGTCCGAATACAAAGTTTTCAGATTCTTTAATGTTAGGTTTGCTGCTTCTAACAAAGAATCAACGAAAATATTTTGTTTTAATACAAACTGCAATATAAAATGTCTTTATAGGACAAATCATGATGTTTGGCATCTGTTTAATAAAAATTTACTCGTTTGGAAGCATGAATCATTCCAAATAAGCTATTCTCGTCGAAACTATAATGTAATTAGTATTTTGTGCTAGAATACAGCGTTTTTGTTTGATTTATTAACAATTTTGTCTATTTTAAGCAATGAAACGAATAGGATTAGCTGCCTTTATCCAAAGTGATACATAAATTGCTCTTTTATGCCAGATTAATACGTTTTTAGTCTGTTCGATGTATGTTTTCATGTTCAAAGCAAAAGATCGTCTAAAATAAGCCGTTTTTGTTTGAACTGATGAACAATTCAGACTGAGAGTCAACAAAAATAATTTGTTTTAATCCAAACTGATACTTTTTGACCCTATAAGAGTCCTATAAGAGTCCGAGAAACGCCGATCTCGTCAAGTCTATAACGTAATTCGTTTTTTTGTGTCAGAATACGACGTTTTCTGTCTGTTTAATATAATTTTTTAATAATAATAATAATAATAACAATAATAATAATAATAATAATAATAATAATAATAGTAATAATAATAATAATAATAATAATAATAATAATAATAATAATAATAGTAATAATAATAATAATAATAATAATAATAATAATAATAATAATAATAAAAATAATAATAGTAATAAAAGTAAGTTTAGTTTTCTAAGCAAAAATGAAGCTTATTTTGTGTGTTATATGAGCGTTTTCTCATTTCTATGCAAGAAATCATCTGTGATCTGTATTTTTAGGCAAGAAATTGTCTAAAATTAATAACTCATTTTAAAACTGGTATAAAAACATTTACTATACAAAAGTTAATAATAATAATAATAATAATAATAATAATAATAATAATAATAACAATAATAATAATAATAATAATAATAGTAATAATAATAATAATGATAGTAATAATAATATTAATAATAAAAATAATAATAATAGTAATAAAAGTAAGCCTAGTTTTCTAAGCAAAAATGAAGCTTATTTTGTGTGTTATATGAGCGTTTTCTCATTTCTATGCAAAAGAGATCATCTGTGATCTGTGTTTTTAGGCAAGAAATTGAATAAAATTAATCTCATTTTAAAACTGGTATAAAAACATTTACTATACAAAAGTTAATAATAATAATAATAATAATAATAATAATAATAATAATAATAATAATAATAATAATAATAATAATAATAATAATAGTAATAATAACAATAATAATGGTAATAATAATATTAATAATAATAATAATAAAAATAATAATAATAGTAATAAAAGTAAGCTTAGTTTTCTAAGCAAAAATGAAGCTTATTTTGTGTTATATGAGCGTTTTCTCATTTCTATGCAAGAGATCATCTGTGATCTGTGTTTTTAGGCAAGAAATTGAATAAAATTAATAACTCATTTTAAAACTGGTATAAAAACATTTACTATACAAAAGTTAATAATAATAATAATAATAATAATAGTAATAAAAGAAATAATAATAATAATAATAATAATAATAATAATAATAATAATAATAATAATAATAATAATAATAATAATAATGATAATAATACTTATAATAATGAATTTCTTTCTAAATTAAAGCTTAGTTTTTCTAAGCAAAAATGATGCTTATTTTGTGTTATCTGAGCGTTTTCTCATTTCTATGCAAAAGAGATCATCTGTGATCTGTGTTTTTAGGCAAGAAATTGAATAAAATTAATAACTCATTTTAAAACTGGTATAAAAACATTTACTATACAAAAGTTATAATCGGTTTTTAATAATAATTATATTAATAATAATAATAATAAGAATAATAATAGTAATAATAATAATAAAAATAATAGTAATAATAATAATAATAATAATAATAATAATAATAATAATAATAATAATAATAATAATAATAATAATAATAATAATAATAATAATAATAGTAATAGTAACATAAGTAATAATAATAATAATACTTTTAATGAGGAAAAATGGAGCTTATTTTGTGTGTTACATGAGCGTTTTCTCATTTCTATGCAAAAGATCATGTGTGATCTGTGTTTTTAGGCAATCTAAGCCACTTTATAGTTTTTAATATTTAACAAATATTTGCTTTAATATAAAATGTTTGAAAAACTGAAATTAAACTAAATTAATTGTGTCTAACACTGTAGTAGAGGAAAAAGGAGGAGACATAAAAGTCACTAAAGTCTTAGAGTTGTCTTTAGTCGTCATATTAATAACAATAACATTTATAATAACCATACTAGTAGTACTAAATTTGCTTATATGCAAGCGCTTAATTAAGGTAACAGTTTTTTTGTTTTTTGCTTATATCTCGAAAACAGTTACTCCTATCAATTTTTACTTTTTCACCAAAATTAAAGGTGATAAAATTTCCTACAAAATAGTTATTTGCATTTTTCATGTAGAACTAACCATAAGCGAGATATAAGTTTGAAAATAATTAATAATTAAAAAAAAGTGTTTTAACAGAAAATGTCTTGTGATTTAAAATACACTTAATTTATTGAGTTTAATACTTTATTAGAAGAAAAAGGAGGTGACATAAAAGTCACTGAAGTCTTTAGAGTCGTTTTTAAATGCTGCATTTTTGTCTTCGTCTCAAACATTGAAAACTGAATTACATTTTTGTTCAGTAACAGTTACAGTTTTCTTATTGGTTTTTTGCTTATATCTCGAAAACAGTTACTCCTATCAAATTTTATCTTTTTTTTAAAAGTAAAGCTGATTAAATTTCCAACAAAATAGTTATTTGCATTTTTCTTGTAGGACCAAGCATAAGCGAGTTATAGAGATGGATATAAATAATATTTAACAAAAATTTGCTTTAAAATAAAATGTTTGAAATACTGAAATTAAACTAAATTTATTGTGTCTAACACTTTAGTAGAGGAAAAAGAAGAAGACATAAAAGTCACTAAAGGTTTCAGAGTCGTCTTTAATCGTCATATTAATAACAATAACATTAATAATAATAATACTAATAGTACTAAATTTGCTTATATGCAAACGCTTAATTAAGTTAACAGTTTTTTGGTTTCTTGCTTATATCTCGAAAACAGTTACTACTATCAATTTTTATCTTTTTACTAAAATTAAATCTGATAAAATTTCCTACAAAATAGTAATTTGCATTTTTCATGTAGGACTAACCATAAGCGAGATATAAGTTTGAAAATAACTAATATTTAAAAAAAAGTGCTTTAACAGAAAATGTCTTGTGATTTAAAATACACTTAATTTATTGGATCCAATACTTTATTAGAAGAAAAAGGAGGTGACATAAAAGTCATTGAAGTCTTCAAAGTCGATTTTAAATGCTGCATTTTCGTCTTCGTCTCAAACATTGAAAACTGAATTACATTTTTGTTCAGTAACAGTTACAGTTTTCTTATTGGTTTTTTGCTTATATCTCGAAAACTGTTACTCCTATTAATTTTTATCTTTCTTTCAAAATTAAAGCTGATAAAATTTCCAACAAAATCTTTATTTGCATTTTTCTTGTAGGACCAACCATAAGCGAGTTATAGAGTTGGATATAAATAATCTTTAACAAAAATTTGCTTTAAAATAAAATGTTTGAAAAACCGATATTAAACTAAATTAATTGGGTCTAACACTTTAGTAGAGGAAAAAGGAGAAGACATAAAGTCACCAAAGCCTTCAGAGTTGTTTTTAGTACTAAATTTGCTTATATGCAAGCGCTTAATTAAGGTAACAGTTTTTTGGTTTCTTGCTTATATCTCGAAAACAGTTACTCCTATCAATTTTTATCTTTTTACTAAAATTAAAGCTGATAAAATTTCCTACAAAATAGTAATTTGCATTTTTCATGTAGGACTAACCATAAGCGAGATATAAGTTTGAAAATAACTAATATTTAAAAAAAAGTGCTTTAACAGAAAATGTCTTGTGATTTAAAATACACTTAATTTATTGGGTCCAATACTTTATTAGAAGAAAAAGGAGGTGACATAAAAGTCATTGAAGTCTTCAAAGTCGATTTTAAATGCTGCATTTTCGTCTTCGTCTCAAACATTGAAAACTGAATTACATTTTTGTTCAGTAACAGTTACAGTTTTCTTATTGGTTTTTTGCTTATATCTCAAAAACTGTTACTCTTATCAATTTTTATCTTTATTTCAAAATTAAAGCTGATAAAATTTCCTACAAAATCGTTATTTGCATTTTTCATGTAGGACCAACCATAAGCGAGTTATAGAGTTGGATATAAATAATATTTAACAAAAATTTGCTTTAAAATAAAATGTTTGAAAAACTGAAATTAAACTAATTTAATTGGGTCTAACACTTTAGTAGAAGAAAAAGAAAAAGACATAAAAGTCACTAAAGGTTTCAGAGTCGTCATATTAATAACTATAACATTAATGATAATAATACTAATAGTACTAAATTTGCTTATATGCAAACGCTTAATTAAGGTAACAGTGTTTTGGTTTCTAGCTTATATCTCGAAAACAGTTACTCCTATCAATTTTTATCTTTTTACTAAAATTAAAGCTGATAAAATTTCCTACAAAATAGTTATTTGCATTTCTTTTGTAAGACTAACCATAAGCGAGTTATAGAGTTGGATATAAATAATCTTCAACAAAAATTTGCTTTAAAATAAAATGTTTGAAAAACCGAAATTAAACTAAATTACTTGAGTCTAACACTTTAATATAGGAAATAAGAGAAGACATAAAAGTCACCAAAGTCTTCAGAGTCGTTTTTAGTCGTCATTTTAATAACAATAACATTAATAATAATAATACTAATAGTACTAAATTTGCTTATATGCAAGCGCTTTATTAAGGTAACAGTTTTTTGGTTTCTTGCTTATTTCTCGAAAACAGTTACTCCTATCAATTTTTATCTTTTTACTAAAATTAAAGCTGATAAAATTTCCTACAAAATAGTTATTTGCATTTTTCTTGTAGGACCAAGCATAAGCGAGTTATAGAGATGGATATAAATAATATTTAACAAAAATTTGCTTTAAAATAAAATGTTTGAAATACTGAAATTAAACTAAATTAATTGTGTCTAACACTTTAGTAGAGAAAAAAGAAAAAAACATAAAAGTCACTAAAGGTTTCAGAGTCGTCTTTAATCGTCATATTAATAACAATAACATTAATAATAATAATACTAATAGTACTAAATTTGCTTATATGCAAACGCTTAATTAAGTTAACGGTTTTTTGGTTTCTTGCTTATATCTCGAAAACAGTTACTCCTATCAATTTTTATCTTTTTACCAAAATTAAAGCTGATAAAATTTCCTACAAAATAGTAATTTGCATTTTTTATGTAGGACTAACCATAAGCGAGATATAAGTTTGAAAATTACTAACAAAAGATCGTCTAAAATAAGCCGTTTTTGTTTGAACTGATAAACAATTCAGACGGAGACTCAACAAAAATAATTTGTTTTAATCCAAACTGATACTTTTTGACCCTATAAGAGTCCTATAAGAGTCCGAGATAAGCCGTTCTCGTCAAGTCTATAACGTAATTCGTTTTTTTGTGTCAGAATACGACGTTTTCTGCCTGTTTAATATAAGTTTTTAATAATAATAATAATAATAACAATAATAATAATAATAATAATAATAATAATAATAATAATAATAGTAATAATGATAATATTAATAATAATAATAATGAAAATAATGATAGTAATAAAAGTAAGCTTAGTTTTCTAAGCAAAAATGATGCTTATTTTGTGTTATCTGAGCGTTTTCTCATTTCTATGCAAGAGATCATCTGTGATCTGTGTTTTTAGGCTAGAAATTGTCTAAAATTAATAACTCATTTTAAAACTGGTATAAAAACATTTACTATACAAAAGTTATAATCGGTTTTTAATAATAATAATATTAATAATAATAATAATAATAATAGTAATAATAATAATAAAAATAATAGTAATAATTATAATAATAATAATAATAATAATAATAACAATAATAATAATAATTATTATAATAATAATAATAATAATAGTAATAGTAACATAAGTAATAATAAGAAATAATACGTTTAATAAGGAAAAATGGAGCTTATTTTGTGTGTTACATGAGCGTTTTCTCATTTCTATGCAAAAGATAATGTGTGATCTGTGTTTTTAGGCAATCTAAGCCATTTTATAGTTTTTAATATTTAACAAAAATTTGCTTTAAAATAAAATGTTTGAAAAACCGAAATTAAACTAAATTAATTGTGTCTAACATTTTAGTAGAGGAAAAAGGAGGAGACATAAAAGTCACTAAAGTCTTCAGAATCGTCTTTAGTCGTCATATTAATAACAATAACATTAATAATAACAATACTATTAGTACTAAATTTGCTTATATGCAAGCGCTTAATTAAGGTAACAGTTTTTTGGTTGTTTGCTTATATCTGGAAAACAGTTACTCCTATCAATTTTTACCTTTTCACCAAAATTAAAGCTGATAAAATTTCCTTCAAAATCGTTATTTGCATTTTTCATGTAGAACCATAAGCAAGATATAAGTTTGAAAATAATTAATAAATAAAAAAAATGTGCTTTAACAGAAAATGTCTTGTGATCTAAAATACACTTAATTTATTGGGTCCAGTACTTAATTAGAAGAAAAAGGAGGTGACAGTAAATGCTGCATTTTCGTCTTCGTCTCAAACATTAAATACTGAATTACATTTTTGTTTAGTAACTGTTACAGTTTTCACTTTGGTTTTTTGCTTATATCTCGAAAACAGTTACTCCTATCAATTTTTATCTTTCCTTCAAAATTAAAGCTGATAAAATTTTTTACAAAATAGTTTTTTGCATTTTTTTTGTAGGACCAACCATAAGCGAGTTATAGAGTTGGATATAAATAATCTTTAACAAAAATTTGATATAAAATAAAATGTTTGAAAAACCGAAATTAAACTAAATTAATATTAAAATAATTATTAATATTATTATTATTAAAAACCGACTATAACTTTTGTATAGTAAATGTTTTTTTACCAGTTTTAAAATGAGTTTTTAATTTTAGACAATTTCTTGCCTAAAAACAGATCACAGATGATCTCTTGCATAGAAATGAGAAAACGCTCAGATAACACAAAATAAGCTTCATTTTTCCTTAGAAAAACTAAGCTTTAATTTAGAAAGAAATTCATCATTATAAGTATTATTATTATTATTATTATTATTATTATTATTATTATTATTATTATTATTATTATTATTATTATTATTATTATTGTTATTATTATTATTATTATTATTATTAAAAACCGATTATAACTTTTGTATAGTAAATGTTTTTATTGTATTTTAAATCACAAGGCATTTTCTGTTAAAGCACTTTTTTTTAAATATTAATTATTATCAAACTTATATCTCGCTTATGGTTAGTCCTACATGAAAAATGCAATTTACTATTTTGTAGGAAATTTTATCAGCTTTAATTTTAGTAAAAATTTAAAAATTGATAGGAGTAACTGTTTTCGAGATATAAGCAAAAAACCAAAAAACTGTTACCTTAATTAAGCGCTTGCATATAAGCAAATTTAGTAATATTAGTATTATTATTACTAATGTTATTGTTATTAATATGACGACTAAAAACGACTCTCAAGACTTTGGTGACTTTTATGTCTTCTCCTTTTTCCTCTACTAAAGTGTTAGTCTTAATTTAGTTTAATTTCGGTTTTTCAAACATTTTATTTTAAAGCAAATTTTTGTTAAAGATTATTTATATCCAACTCTATAACTCGCTTATGGTTGGTCCTACAAAAAAACGCAAATAACTATTTTGTAGAAAACTTTATCAGCTTTAATTTTGAAAAAAAGATAAAAATTGATAGGAGTAACTGTTTTCGAGATATAAGCAAGAAACCAAAAAACTGTTACCTTAATTAAGCGTTTGCATATAAGCAAATTTAGTACTATTAGTATTATTATTATTAATGTTATTGTTATTAATATGACGACTAAAGACGACTCTGAAACATTTAGTGACTTTTATGTCTTCTCCTTTTTCCTCTACTAATGTGTTAGACACAATTAATTTAGTTTAATTCCGGTTTTTCAAGCATTTTATTTTTAAGCAAATTTTTGTTAAATATTATTTATATCCAATTCTATAACTCGTTTATGCTTGGTCCTACAAGAAAAATGTAAATAACTATTTTGTTGGAAATTTTATCAGCTTTAATTTTGAAAAAAAGATAAAATTTGATAGGAGTAACTGTTTTCGAGATATAAGCAAAAAACCAATAAGAAAACTGTAACTGTTACTGAACAAAAATGTAATTCAGTTTTCAATGTTTGAGACGAAGACAAAAATGCAGCATTTAAAAACGACTCTGAAGACTTCAGTGACTTTTATGTCACCTCCTTTTTCTTCTAATAAAGTATTGAACCCAATAAATTAAGTGTATTTTAAATCACAAGACATTTTCTGTTAAAACACTTTTTTTTAATTATTAAATATCTTCAAACTTATATCTCGCTTATGGTTAGTTCTACATGAAAAATGCAAATAACTATTTTGTAGGAAATTTTATCACCTTTAATTTTGGTGAAAAAGTAAAAATTGATAGGAGTAACTGCTTTCGAGATATAAGCAAAAAACAAAAAAACTGTTACCTTAATTAAGCGCTTGCATATAAGCAAATTTAGTACTACTAGTATTGTTATTATAAATGTTATTGTTATTAATATGACGACTAAAGACAACTCTAAGACTATAGTGACTTTTATGTCTCCTCCTTTTTCCTCTACTAAAGTGTTAGACACAATTAATTTAGTTTAATTTCAGTTTTTCAAACATTTTATTTTAAAGCAAATTTTTGTTAAATATTAAAAACTATAAAATGTCTTAGATTGCCTAAAAACACAGATCACACATGATCTTTTGCATAGAAATGAGAAAACGCTCATGTAACACACAAAATAAGCTTCATTTTTCCTTATTAAAAGTATTATTATTATTATTACTTATGTTACTATTACTATTATTATTATTATTATTATTATTATTATTATTATTATTATTATTATTATTATTATTATTATTATTATTATTATTATTATTATTATTAATATTATTATTATTAAAAACCGATTATAACTTTTGTATAGTAAATGTTTTTATACCAGTTTTAAAATGAGTTATTAATTTTAGACAATTTCTTGCCTAAAAACACAGATCACAGATGATCTCTTGCATAGAAATGAGAAAACGCTCAGATAACAAAATAAGCATCATTTTTGCTTAGAAAAACTAAGCTTTAATTTAGAAAGAAATTCATTATTATAAGTATTATTATCATTATTATTATTATTATTATTATTATTATTATTATTATTATTATTATTATTAATATTATTATTATTATTATTATTATTATTATTATTATTATTATTATTATTATTATTATTATTATTATCATTATCATTATTATTATTATTATTATTATTAACTTTTGTATAGTAAATGTTTTTATACCAGTTTTAAATGAGTTATTAATTTTATTCAATTTCTTGCCTAAAAACACAGATCACAGATGATCTCTTGCATAGAAATGAGAAAACGCTCATATAACACACAAAATAAGCTTCATTTTTGCTTAGAAAACTAAGCTTACTTTTATTACTATTATTATTATTATTACTATTATTATTATTATTATTATTATTATTATTATTATTATTATTATTATTATTATTATTATTATTATTATTATTATTATTATTAATATTATTATTATTAAAAACCGATTATAACTTTTGTATAGTAAATGTTTTTATACCAGTTTTAAAATGAGTTATTAATCTTAGACAATTTCTTGCCTAAAAACACAGATCACAGATGATCTCTTGCATAGAAATGAGAAAACGCTCAGATAACAAAATAAGCATCATTTTTGCTTAGAAAAACTAAGCTTTAATTTAGAAAGAAATTCATTATTATAAGTATTATTATCATTATTATTATTATTATTATTATTATTATTATTAATATTATTATTATTATTATTATTATTATTATTATTATTATTATTATTATTATTATTATTATTATTATTATTATTATTATTATTATCATTATTATTATTATTATTATTATTAACTTTTGTATAGTAAATGTTTTTATACCAGTTTTAAATGAGTTATTAATTTTATTCAATTTCTTGCCTAAAAACACAGATCACAGATGATCTCTTGCATAGAAATGAGAAAACGCTCATATAACACACAAAATAAGCTTCATTTTTGCTTAGAAAACTAAGCTTACTTTTATTACTATTATTATTTTCATTATTATTATTATTATTATTATTATTACTATTATTATTATTATTATTATTATTATTATTATTATTATTATTATTGTTATTATTATTATTATTAAAAACTTATATTAAACAGACAGAAAACGTCGTATTCCGACACAAAAAAACGAATTACGTTATAGACTTGACGAGAACGGCGTATCTCGGACTCTTATAGGACTCTTATAGGCTCAAAAAGTATCAGTTTGGATTAAAACAAATTATTTTTGTTGAGTCTCAGTCTGAATTGTTTATCAGTTCAAACAAAAACGGCTTATTTTCGACGATCTTTTGCTATGAACAAGAAAACTTACGTCGAACAGAATAAAAACGTATTAATCTGGCATAAAAGAGCAATTTATGTATCACTTTGAATAAAGGCAGCTAATCCTATTCGTTTCATTGCTTAAAATAGACAAAATTGTTAATAAATCTAACAAAAACGCTGAATTCTAGCACAAAATACTAATTACATTATAGTTTCGACGAGAATAGCTTATTTGGAATGATTCTATGCTTCCAAACGAGTAAATTTTTATTAAACAGATGCCAAACATCATGTTTTGTCCTATAAAGACATTTTATATTGCAGTTTGTATTAAAACAAAATATTTTCGTTGATTCTTTGTTAGAAGCAGCAAACCTAACATTAAAGAATCTGAAAACTTTGTATTCGGACACAAACCACCGAATTTTGTATCAGTTTAGACAAGAACGGTTGATTTTCGACAATATTTTGCTTTGAACAAGAAAACTTATATCAAACTGACTAAAATCGTCTTATTTTAGCACAAAACAAAAGATTTGCGTTATAGTCTTAACGAGAGCTGTTAATTTCAAACGGTTCTATGCTTTGAAACGAGTAAACTTTCACTGTACAGCGGAAAAACATCTTATTTCGCCTTTTAAAAACGATTCATGCCACAATTTGGATAAAAACCAATTATTTTCGTTAATTCATTGTTACAAACATGAAACCTTACATCAAAGTAACTGAAAACCCCTTATTCAGGCACAGCAATTCGAATTACGTTTCAGTCTGGACAAAAACTGCTTACTTTAGACGATCCTTTGTTTTGAATACAAAAACTTACATTAAAAAGATTAAAAACGTCTTATTCTGGCCGAAAACTGCAAATTATATATTACTCTAGATAAAAGCAATTTATCCTGATTACTCCTTTACTTAGAATAGAGTAAACTTGTATAAAACTTAATGAAAACTTTAAATTTCGTCTCAAAGAAATAATTTACGTTATAGTTTTGACCAGCACTGTTTATTTCAAACGATTTTATGATTCGAAACTAATGAACTTTTATGAGGCAGATGCAAAACCACATATTACCATATAAAGCGTTGTTTTAAAGCAAATTATTACCTTTTGCAACAAGAAATTTCACGTCAAAGAAACTGAAAACATCGTATCCATGCACAAATATCGAATTACGTATCAGTTTAGGCAAATACAGCTTATTTTAAACGATTCCTTGCTATAAACAAGAAAAATTTTATCAAACATATTGAAAATGTCTTATTCTCGAAAATAAGAGCAAATTATGTATCAGTTTTAACAAAAGCGGATTACTCTGTTTGATTCTATGCTTAGAGTAGAGTAAACTACTATAAAACGTAATGAAAACTCTATATTCAAGCTCAAAAGAACAAATTACGTTATAGTTTTGACAAAAAAAATTATTTCGGACGACTACATATTTCGAAGTAAGCAAACTTTAATTGAACAAGTGCAAAAGCTAATACTTTGCTTTAAAATAACGATTTATGTGGTAATATGGTATTTTGCATCTGTCCTATAAAAGTTTACTCGTTTCGCTCCATTGAATCATTCGAAATAAATTATTTTGACACAACAACAACGAAAATAATTTGTTTTTGTTTAAACTGTAACAAAAGTCGTTTTTATAAAACGAACTAAGACGTTTGGCATCTGTTTAGTGAAAGTTTTCTCGTTTGGGGGCATAAAATCGTTTGAAATTAAGAGTTCACAGTTTGGATTAAAACCAATGATTTTCGTTTATTCATTGTTACAAACAAGAAACCTTACATCAAAGAAACTGAAAACCTTTTATTCAGGCCCAGAAAATCACATTACGTTTCAGTCTGGACACAAATTGCTTATTTTAGACGATTCTTTCTTTTGAACACGAAAACTTACATTAAAAAGATTAAAAACGTCTTATTCTGGCTCAAAACTGCAAATTATGTATTACTTTGGATAAAAGCAGTTTATCCTGATTACCCCTTTGCTTAGAATAGAGCAAACTTGTATAAAACTTAATGAAAACTTTAAATTTCCTCTCAAAGATATAATTTACGTTTAGTTTTGACCAGAACTGTTAATTTCAAACGATTTTATGCCCCCAAACGAGAAAACTTTCACTAAACAGATGCCAAACGTCTTAGTTCGTTTTATATAAACGACATGTTACAGTTTAAACAAATAATTATTTTCGTTGTTGTGTCAAAATAATTTATTTCGAATGATTCAATGGAGCGAAACGAGTAAACTTTTATAGTACAGATGCAAAATACCATATTACCACATAAATCGTTATTTTAAAGCAAAGTATTAGCTTTTGCACTTGTTCAATTTTTTTTTCTCAAAACTATAACGTAATTTGTTCTTTTGAGCTTGAATATAAAGTTTTCATTACATTTTATAGTAGTTTACTCTACTCTAAGCATAGAATCAAACAGAGTAATCCGCTTTTGTTAAAACTGATACATAATTTGCTCTTATTTTCAAGAATAAGACATTTTCAATATGTTTGATAAAATTTTTCTTGTTTATAGCAAGGAATCGTTTAAAATAAGCTGTATTTGCCTAAACTGATACGTAATTCGATATTTGTGCATGGATACGATGTTTTCAGTTTCTTTGACGTGAAATTTCTTGTTGCAAAAGGTAATAATTTGCTTTAAAACAACGCTTTATATGGTAATATGTGGTTTTGCATCTGCCCCATAAAAGTTCATTAGTTTCGAATCATAAAATCGTTTGAAATAAACAGTGCTGGTCAAAACTATAACGTAAATTATTTCTTTGAGACGAAATTTAAAGTTTTCATTAAGTTTTATACAAGTTTACTCTATTCTAAGTAAAGGAGTAATCAGGATAAATTGCTTTTATCTAGAGTAATATATAATTTGCAGTTTTCAGCCAGAATAAGACGTTTTTAATCTTTTTAATGTAAGTTTTTGTATTCAAAACAAAGGATCGTCTAAAGTAAGCAGTTTTTGACCAGACTGAAACGTAATTCGAATTTCTGTGCCTAAATAAGGGGTTTTCAGTTTCTTTGATGTAAGGTTTCATGTTTGTAACAATGAATTAACGAAAATAATTGGTTTTTATCCAAACTGTGGCATGAATCAGCTTTAAGACTATAACGCAAATCTTTTGTTTTGTGCTAAAATAAGACGTTTTTAGTCAGTTTGATATAAGTTTTCTTGTTCAAAGCAAAATATTGTCGAAAATCAACCGTTTTTGTCTAAACTGATACAAAATTCGGTGGTTTGTGTCCGAATACAAAGTTTTCAGATTCTTTAATGTTAGGTTTGCTGCTTCTAACAAAGAATCAACGAAAATATTTTGTTTTAATACAAACTGCAATATAAAATGTCTTTATAGGACAAAACATGATGTTTGGCATCTGTTTAATAAAAATTTACTCGTTTGGAAGCATAGAATCATTCCAAATAAGCTATTCTCGTCGAAACTATAATGTAATTAGTATTTTGTGCTAGAATACAGAGTTTTTGTTAGATTTATTAACAATTTTGTCTATTTTAAGCAATGAAACGAATAGGATTAGCTGCCTTTATCCAAAGTGATACATAAATTGCTCTTTTAGGCCAGATTAATACGTTTTTAGTCTGTTCGATGTAAGTTTTCTTGTTCAAAGCAAAAGATCGTCTAAAATAAGCCGTTTTTGTTTAAACTGATAAACAATTCAGACTGAGACTCAACAAAAATAATTTGTTTTAATCCAAACTGATACTTTTTGACCTTATAAGAGTCCTATAAGTGTCCGAGATACGCCGTTCTCGTCAAGTCTATAACGTAATTCGTTTTTTTGTGACAGAATACGACGTTTTCTGTCTGTTTAATATAAGTTTTTAATAATAATAATAATAACAATAATAATAATAATAATAATAATAATAATAATAAAAATAGTAATAATAATAATAATGAAAATAATAATAGTAATAAAAGTAAGCTTAGTTTTCTAAGCAAAAATGAAGCTTATTTTGTGTGTTATATGAGCGTTTTTTCATTTCTATGCAAGAAATCATCTGTGATCTGTGTTTTTAGGCAAGAAATTGTCTAAAATTAATAACTCATTTTAAAACTGGTATAAAAACATTTACTATACAAAAGTTAATAATAATAATAATAATAATAATAATAATAATAATAATAATAATAATAATAATAATAGTAATAAAAGTAAGCTTAGTTTTCTAAGCAAAAATGAAGCTTATTTTGTGTGTTATATGAGCGTTTACTCATTTCTATGCAAGAAATAATCTGTGATCTGTGTTTTTAGGCAAGAAATTGAATAAAATTAATAACTCATTTTAAAACTGGTATAAAAACATTTACTATACAAAAGTTAATAATAATAATAATAATAATGATAATAATAATAATAATAATAATAATAATAATAATAATAATAATAATAATAATAATAATAATAATAATAATAATAATGATAATAATACTTATAATAATGAATTTCTTTCTAAATTAAAGCTTAGTTTTTCTAAGCAAAAATGATGCTTATTTTGTGTTATCTGAGCGTTTTCTCATTTCTATGCAAGAGATCATCTGTGATCTGTGTTTTTAGACAAAAAATTGTCTAAAATTAATAACTCATTTTAAAACTGGTATAAAAACATTTACTATACAAAAGTTATAATCGGTTTTTAATAATAATTATATTATTAATAATAATAATAATAATAATAATAATAATAATAATAATAGTAATAATAATAATAAAAATAATAGTAATAATAATAATAATAATAATAGTAATAGTAACATAAGTAATAATAATAATAATACTTTTAATAAGGAAAAATGGAGCTTATTTTGTGTGTTACATGAGCGTTTTCTCATTTCTATGCAAAAGATCATGTGTGATCTGTGTTTTTAGGCAATCTAAGCCATTTTATAGTTTTTAATATTTAACAAATATTTGCTTTAAAATAAAATGTTTGAAAAACTGAAATTAAACTAAATTAATTGTGTCTAACACTTTAGTAGAGGAAAAAGGAGGAGACATAAAAGTCACTAAAGTCTTAGAGTTGTCTTTAGTCGTCATATTAATAACAATAACATTTATAATAACAATACTAGTAGTACTAAATTTGCTTATATGCAAGCGCTTAATTAAGGTAACAGTTTTTTTGTTTTTTGCTTATATCTCGAAAACAGTTACTCCTATCAATTTTTACTTTTTCACCAAAATTAAAGGTGATAAAATTTCCTACAAAATAGTTATTTGCATTTTTCATGTAGAACTAAACATAAGCGATATATAAGTTTGAAAATAATTAATAATTAAAAAAAAGTGTTTTAACAGAAAATGTCTTGTGATTTAAAATACACTTAATTTATTGGGTTTAATACTTTATTAGAAGAAAAAAGAGGTGACATAAAAGTCACTGAAGTCTTTGGAGTCGTTTTTAAATGCTGCATTTTTGTCTTCGTCTCAAACATTGAAAACTGAATCACATTTTTGTTCAGTAACAGTTACAGTTTTCTTATTGGTTTTTTGCTTATATCTCGAAAACAGTTACTCCTATCAATTTTTATCTTTTCACTAAAATTAAAGCTGATAAAATTTCCTACAAAATAGTTATTTGCATTTCTTTTGTAAGACTAACCATAAGCGAGTTATAGAGTTGGATATAAATAATCTTCAACAAAAATTTGCTTTAAAATAAAATGTTTGAAAAACCGAAATTAAACTAAATTAATTGAGTCTAACACTTTAGTATAGGAAAAAAGAGAAGACATAAAAGTCACCAAAGTCTTCAGAGTCGTTTTTAGTCGTCATTTTAATAACAATAACATTAATAATAATAATACTAATAGTACTAAATTTGCTTATATGCAAGCGCTTTATTAAGGTAACAGTTTTTTGGTTTCTTGCTAATTTCTCGAAAACAGTTACTCCTATCAATTTTTATCTTTTTACTAAAATTAAAGCTGATAAAATTTCCTACAAAATAGTTATTTGCATTTTTCTTGTAGGACCAAGCATAAGCGAGTTATAGAGATGGATATAAATAATATTTAACAAAAATTTGCTTTAAAATAAAATGTTTGAAATACTGAAATTAAACTAAATTAATTGTGTCTAACACTTTAGTAGAGAAAAAAGAAGAAAACATAAAAGTCAATAAAGGTTTCAGAGTCGTCTTTAATCGTCATATTAATAACAATAACATTAATAATAATACTAATAGTACTAAATTTGCTTATATGCAAACGCTTAATTAAGTTAACAGTTTTTTGGTTTCTTGCTTATATCTCGAAAACAGTTACTCCTATCAATTTTTATCTTTTTACTAAAATTAAAGCTGATAAAATTTCCTACAAAATAGTAATTTGCATTTTTCATGTAGGACTAACCATAAGCGAGATATAAGTTTGAAAATAACTAATATTTAAAAAAAAGTGCTTTAACAGAAAATGTCTTGTGATTTAAAATACACTTAATTTATTGGGTCCAATACTTTATTAGAAGAAAAAGGAGGTGACATAAAAGTTACTGAAGTCTTTAGAGTCGATTTTAAATGCTGCATTTTCGTCTTCGTCTCAAACATTGAAAACTGAATTACATTTTTGTTCAGTAACAGTTACAGTTTTCTTATTGGTTTTTTGCTTATATCTTGAAAACTGTTACTCCTATCAATTTTTATCTTTCTTTCAAAATTAAAGCTGATAAAATTTCCTACAAAATCGTTATTAGCATTTTTCTTGTAGGACCAACCATAAGCGAGTTATAGAGTTGGATATAAATAATCTTTAACAAAAATTTGCTTTAAAATAAAATGTTTGAAAAACCGATATTAAACTAAATTAATTGGGTCTAACACTTTAGTAGAGGAAAAAGGAGAAGACATAAAGTCACCAAAGTCTTCAGAGTTGATTTTAGTACTAAATTTGCTTATATGCAAGCGCTTAATTAAGGTAACAGTTTTTTGGTTTCTTGCTTATATCTCAAAAACAGTTACCCCTATCAATTTTTATCTTTTTACTAAAATTAAAGCTGATAAAATTTCCTACAAAATAGTAATTTGCATTTTTCATGTAGGACTAACCATAAGCGAGATATAAGTTTGAAAATAATTAATATTTAAAAAAAAAGTGTTTTAACAGAAAATGTCTTGTGATTTAAAATACACTTAATTTATTGGGTCCAAGAGTTTATTAGAAGAAAAAGGAGGTGACATAAAAGTCACTGAAGTCTTCAGAGTCGATTTTAAATGCTGCATTTTCGTCTTCGTCTCAAACATTGAAAACTGAATTACATTTTTGTTCAGTAACAGTTACAGTTTTCTTATTGGTTTTTTGCTTATATCTCGAAAACTGTTACTCCTATCAATTTTTATCTTTATTTCAAAATTAAGGCTGATAAAATTTCCTACAAAATCGTTATTTGCATTTTTCATGTAGGACCAACCATAAGCGAGTTATAGTGTTGGATATAAATAATATTTAACAAAAATTTGCTTTAAAATAAAATGTTTGAAAAACTGAAATTAAACTAATTTAATTGTGTCTAACACTTTAGTAGAGGAAAAAGAAAAAGACATAAAAGTCACTAAAGGTTTTAGAGTCGTCTTTAGTCGTCATATTAATAACAATAACATTAATGATAATAATACTAATAGTACTAAATTTGCTTATATGCAAACGCTTAATTAAGGTAACAGTGTTTTGGTTTCTTGCTTATATCTCGAAAACAGTTACTCCTATCAATTTTTATCTTTTTACTAAAATTAAAGCTGATAAAATTTCCTACAAAATAGTTATTTGCATTTCTTTTGTAAGACCAACCATAAGCGAGTTATAGAGTTGGATATAAATAATCTTTAACAAAAATTTGCTTTAAAATAAAATGTTTGAAAAACCAAAATTAAACTAAATTAATTGAGTCTAACACTTTAGTATAGGAAAAAGGAGAAGACATAAAAGTCACCAAAGTCTTGAGAGTCGTTTTTAGTCGTCATATTAATAACAATAACATTAATAATAATAATACTAATAGTACTAAATTTGCTTATATGCAAGCGCTTTATTAAGGTAACAGTTTTTTGGTTTCTTGCTTATATCTCGAAAACAGTTACTCCTATCAATTTTTATCTTTTTACTAAAATTAAAGCTGATAAAATTTCCTACAAAATAGTAATTTGCATTTTTCATGTAGGACTAACCATAAGCGAGATATAAGTTTGAAAATAACTAATATTTAAAAAAAAGTGCTTTAACAGAAAATGTCTTGTGATTTAAAATACACTTAATTTATTGGGTCCAATACTTTATTAGAAGAAAAAGGAGGTGACATAAAAGTTACTGAAGTCTTTAGAGTCGATTTTAAATGCTGCATTTTCGTCTTCGTCTCAAACATTGAAAACTGAATTACATTTTTGTTCAGTAACAGTTACAGTTTTCTTATTGGTTTTTTGCTTATATCTTGAAAACTGTTACTCCTATCAATTTTTATCTTTCTTTCAAAATTAAAGCTGATAAAATTTCCTACAAAATCGTTATTAGCATTTTTCTTGTAGGACCAACCATAAGCGAGTTATAGAGTTGGATATAAATAATCTTTAACAAAAATTTGCTTTAAAATAAAATGTTTGAAAAACCGATATTAAACTAAATTAATTGGGTCTAACACTTTAGTAGAGGAAAAAGGAGAAGACATAAAGTCACCAAAGTCTTCAGAGTTGATTTTAGTACTAAATTTGCTTATATGCAAGCGCTTAATTAAGGTAACAGTTTTTTGGTTTCTTGCTTATATCTCAAAAACAGTTACCCCTATCAATTTTTATCTTTTTACTAAAATTAAAGCTGATAAAATTTCCTACAAAATAGTAATTTGCATTTTTCATGTAGGACTAACCATAAGCGAGATATAAGTTTGAAAATAATTAATATTTAAAAAAAAAGTGTTTTAACAGAAAATGTCTTGTGATTTAAAATACACTTAATTTATTGGGTCCAAGAGTTTATTAGAAGAAAAAGGAGGTGACATAAAAGTCACTGAAGTCTTCAGAGTCGATTTTAAATGCTGCATTTTCGTCTTCGTCTCAAACATTGAAAACTGAATTACATTTTTGTTCAGTAACAGTTACAGTTTTCTTATTGGTTTTTTGCTTATATCTCGAAAACTGTTACTCCTATCAATTTTTATCTTTATTTCAAAATTAAGGCTGATAAAATTTCCTACAAAATCGTTATTTGCATTTTTCATGTAGGACCAACCATAAGCGAGTTATAGTGTTGGATATAAATAATATTTAACAAAAATTTGCTTTAAAATAAAATGTTTGAAAAACTGAAATTAAACTAATTTAATTGTGTCTAACACTTTAGTAGAGGAAAAAGAAAAAGACATAAAAGTCACTAAAGGTTTTAGAGTCGTCTTTAGTCGTCATATTAATAACAATAACATTAATGATAATAATACTAATAGTACTAAATTTGCTTATATGCAAACGCTTAATTAAGGTAACAGTGTTTTGGTTTCTTGCTTATATCTCGAAAACAGTTACTCCTATCAATTTTTATCTTTTTACTAAAATTAAAGCTGATAAAATTTCCTACAAAATAGTTATTTGCATTTCTTTTGTAAGACCAACCATAAGCGAGTTATAGAGTTGGATATAAATAATCTTTAACAAAAATTTGCTTTAAAATAAAATGTTTGAAAAACCAAAATTAAACTAAATTAATTGAGTCTAACACTTTAGTATAGGAAAAAGGAGAAGACATAAAAGTCACCAAAGTCTTGAGAGTCGTTTTTAGTCGTCATATTAATAACAATAACATTAATAATAATAATACTAATAGTACTAAATTTGCTTATATGCAAGCGCTTTATTAAGGTAACAGTTTTTTGGTTTCTTGCTTATATCTCGAAAACAGTTACTCCTATCAATTTTTATCTTTTTACTAAAATTAAAGCTGATAAAATTTCCTACAAAATAGTTATTTGCATTATTCTTGTAGGACCAAGCATAAGCGAGTTATAGAGATGGATATAAATAATATTTAACAAAAATTTGCTTTAAAATAAAATGTTTGAAATACTGAAATTAAACTAAATTAATTGTGTCTAACACTTTAGTAAAGGAAAAAGAAGAAGACATAAAAGTCACTAAAGGTTTCAGAGTCGTCTTTAATCGTCATATTAATAACAATAACATTAATAATAATAATACTAATAGTACTAAATTTGCTTATATGCAAACGCTTAATTAAGTTAACAGTTTTTTGGTTTCTTGCTTATATCTCGAAAACAGTTACTCCTATCAATTTTTAACTTTTTACTAAAATTAAAGCTGATAAAATTTCCTACAAAATTGTAATTTGCATTTTTTATGTAGGACTAACCATAAGCGAGATATAAGTTTGAAAATAACTAATATTTAAAAAAAAGTGCTTTAACAGAAAATGTCTTGTTATTTAAAATACACTTAATTTATTGGGTCCAATACTTTATTAGAAGAAAAAGGAGGTGACATAAAAGTCACTGAAGTCTTCAGAGTCGATTTTAAATGCTGCATTTTCGTCTTCGTCTCAAACATTGAAAACTGAATTACATTTTTGTTCAGTAACAGTTACAGTTTTCTTATTGGTTTTTTGCTTATATCTCGAAAACTGTTACTCCTATCAATTTTTATCTTTTTTTCAAAATTAAAGCTGATAAAATTTCCTACAAAATCGTTATTTGCATTTTTCTTGTAGGACCAACCATGAGCGAGTTATAGAGTTGGATATAAATAATCTTTAACAAAAATTTGCTTTAAAATAAAATGTTTGAAAAACCGATATTAAACTAAATTAATTGGGTCTTACACTTTAGTAGAGGAAAAAGAAGACATAAAGTCACCAAATTCTTCAGAGTTGTTTTTAGTACTAGATTTGCTTATATGCAAGCGCTTAATTAACGTAACAGTTTTTTGGTTTCTTGCTTATATCTCGAAAACAGTTACTCCTATCAATTTTTATCTTTCTACTAAAATTAAAGCTGATAAAATTTCCTACAAAATAGTAATTTGCATTTTTCATGTAGGACTAACCATAAGCGAGATATAAGTTTGAAAATAATTAATATTTGAAAAAAAAGTGTTTTAACAGAAAATGTCTTGGGATTTAAAATACACTTAATTTATTGGGTCCAATACTTTATTAGAAGAAAAAGGAGGTGACATAAAAGTCACTGAAGTCTTCAGAGTCGATTTTAAATGCTGCATTTTCGCCTTCGTCTCAAACATTGAAAACTGAATTACGTTTTTGTTCAGTAACAGTTACAGTTTTCTTATTGGTTTTTTGCTTATATCTCGAAAACTGTTACTCCTATCAATTTTTATCTTTCTTTCAAAATTAAAGCTGATAAAATTTCCAACAAAATCGTTATTTGCATTTTTCTTGTAGGACCAACCATAAGCGAGTTATAGAGTTGGATATAAATAATATTTAACAAAAATTTGCTTTAAAATAAAATGTTTGAAAAACTGAAATTAAACTAGTTTATTTGTGTCTACCACTTTAGTAGAGGAAAAAGAAAAAAAAATAAAAGTCACTAAAGGTTTCAGAGTCGTCTTTAGTCGTCATATTAATAACAATAACATTAATAATAATAATACTAATAGTACTAAATTTGCTTATATGCAAAAGCTTAATTAAGGTAACAGTGTTTTGGTTTCTTGCTTATATCTCGAAAACAGTTACTCCTATCAATTTTTATCTGATACTAAAATTAAAGCTGATAAAATTTCCTACAAAATAGTTATTTGCATTTCTTTTGTAAGACCAACCATAAGCGAGTTATAGAGTTGGATATAAATAATCTTCAACAAAAATTTGCTTTAAAATAAAATGTTTGAAAAACCGAAATTAAACTAAATTAATTGAGTCTAACACTTTAGTATAGGAAAAAGGAGAAGACATAAAAGTCACCAAAGTCTTGAGAGTCGTTTTTAGTCGTCATATTAATAACAATAACATTAATAATAATAATACTAATAGTACTAAATTTGCTTATATGCAAGCGCTTTATTAAGGTAACAGTTTTTTGGTTTCTTGCTTATATCTCGAAAAAAGTTACTCCTATCAATTTTTATCTTTTTACTAAAATTAAAGCTGATAAAATTTCCTACAAAATAGTTATTTGCATTATTCTTGTAGGACCAAGCATAAGCGAGTTATAGAGATGGATATAAATAATATTTAACAAAAATTTGCTTTAAAATAAAATGTTTGAAATACTGAAATTAAACTAAATTAATTGTGTCTAACACTTTAGTAAAGGAAAAAGAAGAAGACATAAAAGTCACTAAAGGTTTTAGAGTCGTCTTTAATCGTCATATTAATAACAATAACATTAATAATAATAATACTAATAGTACTAAATTTGCTTATATGCAAACGCTTAATTAAGTTAACAGTTTTTTGGTTTCTTGCTTATATCTCGAAAACAGTTACTCCTATCAATTTTTAACTTTTTACTAAAATTAAAGCTGATAAAATTTCCTACAAAATTGTAATTTGCATTTTTTATGTAGGACTAACCATAAGCGAGATATAAGTTTGAAAATAACTAATATTTAAAAAAAAGTGCTTTAACAGAAAATGTCTTGTTATTTAAAATACACTTAATTTATTGGGTCCAATACTTTATTAGAAGAAAAAGGAGGTGACATAAAAGTCACTGAAGTCTTCAGAGTCGATTTTAAATGCTGCATTTTCGTCTTCGTCTCAAACATTGAAAACTGAATTACATTTTTGTTCAGTAACAGTTACAGTTTTCTTATTGGTTTTTTGCTTATATCTCGAAAACTGTTACTCCTATCAATTTTTATTTTTTTTTCAAAATTAAAGCTGATAAAATTTCCTACAAAATCGTTATTTGCATTTTTCTTGTAGGACCAACCATAAGCGAGTTATAGAGTTGGATATAAATAATCTTTAACAAAAATTTGCTTTAAAATAAAATGTTTGAAAAACCGATATTAAACTAAATTAATTGGGTCTTACACTTTAGTAGAGGAAAAAGAAGACATAAAGTCACCAAATTCTTCAGAGTTGTTTTTAGTACTAAATTTGCTTATATGCAAGCGCTTAATTAACGTAACAGTTTTTTGGTTTCTTGCTTATATCTCGAAAACAGTTACTCCTATCAATTTTTATCTTTCTACTAAAATTAAAGCTGATAAAATTTCCTACAAAATAGTAATTTGCATTTTTCATGTAGGACTAACCATAAGCGAGATATAAGTTTGAAAATAATTAATATTTGAAAAAAAAGTGTTTTAACAGAAAATATCTTGGGATTTAAAATACACTTAATTTATTGGGTCCAATACTTTATTAGAAGAAAAAGGAGGTGACATAAAAGTCACTGAAGTCTTCAGAGTCGATTTTAAATGCTGCATTTTCGCCTTCGTCTCAAACATTGAAAACTGAATTACGTTTTTGTTCAGTAACAGTTACAGTTTTCTTATTGGTTTTTTGCTTATATCTCGAAAACTGTTACTCCTATCAATTTTTATCTTTCTTTCAAAATTAAAGCCGATAAAATTTCCAACAAAATCGTTATTTGCATTTTTCTTGTAGGACCAACCATAAGCGAGTTATAGAGTTGGATATAAATAATATTTAACAAAAATTTGCTTTAAAATAAAATGTTTGAAAAACTGAAATTAAACTAGTTTAATTGTGTCTACCACTTTAGTAGAGGAAAAAGAAAAAAAAATAAAAGTCACTAAAGGTTTCAGAGTCGTCTTTAGTCGTCATATTAATAACAATAACATTAATAATAATAATACTAATAGTACTAAATTTGCTTATATGCAAAAGCTTAATTAAGGTAACAGTGTTTTGGTTTCTTGCTTATATCTCGAAAACAGTTACTCCTATCAATTTTTATCTTATACTAAAATTAAAGCTGATAAAATTTCCTACAAAATAGTTATTTGCATTTCTTTTGTAAGACCAACCATAAGCGAGTTATAGAGTTGGATATAAATAATCTTCAACAAAAATTTGCTTTAAAATAAAATGTTTGAAAAACCGAAATTAAACTAAATTAATTGAGTCTAACACTTTAGTATAGGAAAAAGGAGAAGACATAAAAGTCACCAAAGTCTTCAGAGTCGTTTTTAGTCGTCATTTTAATAACAATAACATTAATAATAAAAATACTAATAGTACTAAATTTGCTTATATGCAAGCGCTTTATTAAGGTAACAGTTTTTTGGTTTCTTGCTTATATCTCGAAAACAGTTACTCCTCTCAATTTTTATCTTTTTACTAAAATTAAAGCTGATAAAATTTCCTACAAAATAGTTATTTGCATTTTTCTTGTAGGACCAAGCATAAGCGAGTTATAGAGATGGATATAAATAATATTTAACAAAAATTTGCTTTAAAATAAAATGTTTGAAATACTGAAATTAAACTAAATTAATTGTGTCTAACACTTTAGTAGAGGAAAAAGAAGAAGACATAAAAGTCACTAAAGATTTCAGAGTCGTCTTTAGTCGTCATATTGTTAACAATAACATTAATAATAATAATACTATTAGTACTAAATTATCTTATATGCAAACGCTTAATTAAGGTAACAGTTTTTTGGTTTCTTGCTTATATCTCGAAAACAGTTACTCCTATCAATTTTTATCTTTTTTTCAAAATTAAAGCTGATAAAATTTCCTACAAAATAGTTATTTGCATTTTTTTGTAAGACCAACCATAAGCAAGTTATAGAGTTGGATATAAATATTCTTAAACAAAAATTTGCTTTAAAATAAAATGTTTGTAAAACCGATATTAAACTAAATTAATTGGGTCTAACACTTTAGTAGAGAAAAAAGGAGAAGACATAAAAGTCACCAAAGTCTTCAGAGTTGTTTTTAGTACTAAATTTGCTTATATGCAAACGCTTAATTAAGGTAACGGTTTTTTGGTTTCTTGCTTATATCTCGAAAACAGTTACTCCTATCAATTTTTATCTTTTTTTCAAAATTAAAGCTGATAAAATTTCCTAAAAAATAGTTATTTGCATTTTTTTGTAAGACCAACCATAAGCAAGTTATAGAGTTGGATATAAATAATCATAAACAAAAATTTTCTTTAAAATAAAATGTTTGTAAAACCGATATTAAACTAAATTAATTGGGTCTAACACTTTAGTAGAGAAAAAAGGAAAAGACATAAAAATCACCAAAGTCTTCAGAGTTGTTTTAAGTACTAAATTTGCTTATATGCAAGCGCTTATTTAAGGTAACAGTTTTTTGGTTTCTTGCTTATATCTCGAAAACAATTACTCCTATCAATTTTTATGTTTTTACTAAAATTAAAGCTGATAAAATTTCCTACAAAATAGTAATTTGCATTTTTTATGTAGGACTAACCATAAGCAAGATATAAGTTTGAAAATAATTAATATTTAAAAAAAAAGTGCTTTAACAGAAAATGACTTGTGATTTAAAATACACTTAATTTATTGGGTCCAATACTTTATTAGAAGAAAAAGGAGGTGACAGAAAGGTCACTGAAGTTTTTAGAGTCGTTTGTAAATGATGCATTTTCGTCTTCGTCTCAAACATTGAAAACTGAATTACATTTTTGTTCAGTAACTGTAACAGTTTTCACTTTGGTTTTTTGCTTATATCTCGAAAACGTTTACTCTTATCAATTTTTATCTTTCTTTCAAAATTAAAGCTGATAAAATTTCCTACAAAATAGTTAAATGCATTTCTTTTGTAAGACCTACCGTAAGCGAGTTAAAGAGTTAGATATAAATAATCTTTATCAAAAATTTGCTTTAAAATTAAGTGTTTGAAAAACTGAAATTAAACTAAATTAATTGTGTCTAACACTTTAGTAGAGGAAAAAGGAAAAAACATAAAAGTCACTAAAGGTTTCAGAGTCGCCTTTAGTCGTCATATTAATAACAATAACATTAATAATAATAATACTAATAGTACTATATTTGCTTATATGCAAGCGCTTAATTAAGTTAACAGTTTTTTGGTTTCTTGCTTATATCTCGAAAACAGTTACTCCTATCAATTTTTATCTTTTTACTAAAACTAAAGCTGATAAAATTTCCTACAAAATAGTTATTTGCATTTTACATGTAGGACTAACCATAAGCGAGATATAAGTTTGATAATAATTAATATTTAAAAAAAAAGTGCTTTAAGAGAAAATGCCTTGTGATTTAAAAAAAAACATTTACTATACAAAAGTTATAATCGGTTTTTAATAATAATAATAATAATAATAATAATAATACTTATAATAATGAATTTCTTTCTAAATTAAAGCTTAGTTTTTCTAAGGAAAAATGAAGCTTATTTTGTGTTATCTGAGCGTTTTCTCATTTCGATGCAAGAGATCATCTGTGATCTGTGTTTTTAGGCAAGAAATTGTCTAAAATTAAAAACTCATTTTAAAACTGGTATAAAAACATTTACTATACAAAAGTTATAGTCGGTTTTTAATAATAATAATATTAATAATTATTTTAATATTAA
Source organism: Tribolium castaneum (assembly GCF_031307605.1). Classification (NCBI taxonomy): domain Eukaryota; kingdom Metazoa; phylum Arthropoda; class Insecta; order Coleoptera; family Tenebrionidae; genus Tribolium; species Tribolium castaneum. The sequence goes on along the minus strand of NW_026986634.1, from coordinate 1,595,643 downwards.
TTTAGTTTAATTTCGGTTTTTAAAACATTTTATTTTATATCAAATTTTTGTTAAAGATTATTTATATCCAACTCTATAACTCGCTTATAGTTGGTCCTACAAAAAAATGCAAAAAACTATTTTGAAAAAATTTTATCAGCTTTAATTTCGAAGGAAAGATAAAAATTGATAGGAGTAACTGTTTTCGAGATATAAGCAAAAAACCAAAGTGAAAACTGTAACAGTTACTAAACAAAAATGTAATTCAGTATTTAATGTTTGAGATGAAGACGAAAATGCAGCATTTACTGTCACCTCCTTTTTCTTCTAATTAAGTATTGGACCCAATAAATTAAGTGTATTTTAAATCACAAGACATTTTCTGTTAAAGCACATTTTTTTTAATTATTAATTATTTTTAAACTTATATCTTGCTTATGGTTAGTTCTACATAAAAAATGCAAATAACGATTTTGAAGGAAATTTTATCAGCTTTAATTTTGGTGAAAAGTTAAAAACTGATGGGAGTAACTGTTTTCGAGATATAAGCAAACAACAAAAAAACTGTTACCTTAATTAAGCGCTTGCATATAAGCAAATTTAGTACTAATAGTATTGTTATTATTAATGTTATTGTTATTAATATGACGACTAAAGACGATTCTGAAGACTTTAGTGACTTTTATGTCTCCTCCTTTTTCCTCTACTAAAGTGTTAGACACAATTAATTTAGTTTAATTTCGGTTTTTCAATCATTTTATTTTAAAGCAAATTTTTGTTAAATATTAAAAACTATAAAATGGCTTAGATTGCCTAAAAACACAGATCACACATGATCTTTTGCATAGAAATGAGAAAACGCTCATGTAACACACAAAATAAGCTCTATTTTTTCTTATTAAAAGTATTATTAGTATTATTACTTATGTTACTATTACTATTATTATTATTATTATTATTATTATTTTTACTATTATTATTATTATTATTATTATTATTATTATTATTAATATTATTATTATTAAAAACCGATTATAACTTTTGTATAGTAAATGTTTTTATACCAGTTTTAAAATAAGTTATTAATTTTAGACAATTTCTAGCCTAAAAACACAGATCACAGATGATCTCTTGCATAGAAATGAGAAAACGCTCAGATAACACAAAATAAGCATCATTTTTGCTTAGAAAAACTAAGCTCTAATTTAGAAAGAAATTCATTATTATAAGTATTATTATCATTATTATTATTATTATTATTATCATTATTATTATTATTATTATTATTAACTTTTGTATAGTAAATGTTTTTATACCAGTTTTAAAATGAGTTATTAATTTTATTCAATTTCTTGCCTAAAAACACAGATCACAGATGATCTCTTGCTTAGAAATGAGAAAACGCTCATATAACACACAAAATAAGCTTCATCTTTGCTTAGAAAACTAAGCTTACTTTTATTACTATTATTATTTTCATTATTATTATTATTATTATTATTATTACTATTATTATTATTATTTTTATTATTATTATTATTATTATTATTATTATTATTAATAACTTATATTAAACAGACAGAAAACGTCGTATTCTGACACAAAAAAACGAATTACGTTATAGACTTGACGAGAGCGGCGTATCTCGGACTCTTATAGGACTCTTATAGGGTCAAAAAGTATCAGTTTGGATTAAAACAAATTATTTTTGTTGAGTCTCAGTCTGAATTGTTTATCAGTTCAAACAAAAACGGCTTATTTTAGACGATCTTTTGCTTTGAACAAGAAAACTTACATCGAACAGACTAAAAACGTATTAATCTGGCATAAAAGAGCAATTTATGTATCACTTTGGATAAAGGCAGCTAATCCTATTCGTTTAATTGCTTAAAATAGACAAAATTGTTAATAAATCTAACAAAAACGCTGTATTCTAGCACAAAATACTAATTACATTATAGTTTCGACAAGAATAGCTTATTTGGAATGATTCTATGCTTCCAAACGAGTAAATTTTTATTAAACAGATGCCAAACATCATGTTTTGTCCTATAATGACATTTTATATTGCAGTTTGTATTAAAACAAAATATTTTCGTTGATTCTTTGTTAGAAGCAGCAAACCTAACATTAAAGAATCTGAAAACTTTGTATTCGGACACAAACCACCGAATTTTGTATTAGTTTAGACAAAAACGGTTGATTTTCGACAGTATTTTGCTTTGAACAAGAAAACTTATATGACTGACTGACAGACTGACGTTGTTGTTGTGTCAAAATAATTTATTTCGAATGATTCAATAGAGCGAAACAAGTAAACTTTTATAGGACAGATGCAAAATACTATATTACCACATAAATCGTTATTTTAAAGCAAAGTATTAGCTTTTGCACTTGTTCAATTAAAGTTTGCTTACTTCGAAGTATGTAGTCGTCCGAAATAATTTTTTTTTGTCAAAACTATAACGTAATTTGTTCTTTTGAGCTTGAATATAGAGTTTTCATTACGTTTTATAGTAGTTTACTCTACTCTAAGCATAGAATCAAACAGAGTAATCCGCTTTTGTAAAACTGATACATAATTTGCTCTAATTTTCGAGAATAAGACATTTTCAATATGTTTGATAAAATTTTTCTTGTTTATAGCAAGGAATCGTTTAAAATAAGCTGTTTTTGCCTAAACTGATACGCAATTCGATATTTGTGCATGGATACGATGTTTTCAGTTTCTTTGACGTGAAATTTCTTGTTGCAAAAGGTAATAATTTGCTTTAAAACAACGCTTTATATGGTAATATGTGGTTTTGCATTTGCCCCATAAAAGTTTATTAGTTTCGAATCATAAAATCGTTTGAAATAAACAGTGCTGGTCAAAACTATAACGTAAATTATTTCTTTGAGACGAAATTTAAAGTTTTCATTAAGTTTTATACAAGTTTACTCTATTCTAAGTAAAGGAGTAATCAGGATAAATTGCTTTTATCTAGAGTAATATATAATTTGCAGTTTTCGGCCAGAATAAGACGTTTTTAATCTTTTTAATGTAAGTTTTTGTATTCAAAACAAAGGATCGTCTAAAGTAAGCAGTTTTTGTCCAGACTGAAACGTAATTCGAATTGCTGTGCCTGAATAAGGGGTTTTCAGTTACTTTGATGTAAGGTTTCATGTTTGTAACAATGAATTAACGAAAATAATTGGTTTTTATTCAAACTGTGGCATGAATCGTTTTTAAAAGGCGAAATAAGATGTTTTTCCTCTGTACAGTGAAAGTTTACTCGTTTCAAAGCATAGAACCGTTTGAAATTAACAGCTCTCGTTAAGACTATAACGCAAATCTTTTGTTTTGTGCTAAAATAAGACGTTTTTAGTCAGTTTGATATAAGTTTTCTTGTTCAAAGCAAAATATTGTTGAAAATCAACCGTTTTTGTCTAAACTGATACAAAATTCGGTGGTTTGTGTCCGAATACAAAGTTTTCAGATTCTTTAATGTTAGGTTTGCTGCTTCTAACAAAGAATCAACGAAAATATTTTGTTTTAATACAAACTGCAATATAAAATGTCTTTATAGGACAAAACATGATGTTTGGCAACTGTTTAAAAAAAAATTACTCGTTTGGAAGCATAGAATCATTCCAAATAAGCTATTCTCGTCGAAACTATAATGTAATTAGTATTTTGTGCTAGAATACAGCGTTTTTGTTAGATTTATTAACAATTTTGTCTATTTTAAGCAATGAAACGAATAGGATTAGCTGCCTTTATCCAAAGTGATACATAAATTGCTCTTTTATGCCAGATTAATACGTTTTTAGTCTGTTCGATGTAAGTTTTCTTGTTCAAAGCAAAAGATTGTCTAAAATAAGCCGTTTTTGTTTGAACTGATAAACAATTCAGACGGAGACTCAACAAAAATAATTTGTTTTAATCCAAACTGATACTTTTTGACCCTATAAGAGTCCTATAAGAGTCCGAGATAAGCCGTTCTCGTCAAGTCTATAACGTAATTCGTTTTTTTGTGTCAGAATACGACGTTTTCTGCCTGTTTAATATAAGTTTTTAATAATAATAATAATAATAACAATAATAATAATAATAATAATAATAATAATAATAATAATAATAGTAATAATGATAATATTAATAATAATAATAATGAAAATAATAATAGTAATAAAAGTAAGCTTAGTTTTCTAAGCAAAAATGATGCTTATTTTGTGTTATCTGAGCGTTTTCTCATTTCTATGCAAGAGATCATCTGTGATCTGTGTTTTTAGGCTAGAAATTGTCTAAAATTAATAACTCATTTTAAAACTGGTATAAAAACATTTACTATACAAAAGTTATAATCGGTTTTTAATAATAATAATATTAATAATAATAATAATAATAGTAATAATAATAATAAAAATAATAGTAATAATTATAATAATAATAATAATAATAATAATATTAATAATAATAATAATAATAATAATAATAATAATAATAATAATAATAACAATAATAATAATAATAATAATAATAATAATAATAATAGTAATAGTAACATAAGTAATAATAAGAAATAATACGTTTAATAAGGAAAAATGGAGCTTATTTTGTGTGTTACATGAGCGTTTTCTCATTTCTATGCAAAAGATAATGTGTGATCTGTGTTTTTAGGCAATCTAAGCCATTTTATAGTTTTTAATATTTAACAAAAATTTGCTTAAAAATAAAATGTTTGAAAAACCGGAATTAAACTAAATTAATTGTGTCTAACACATTAGTAGAGGAAAAAGGAGAAGACATAAAAGTCACTAAATGTTTCAGAGTCGTCTTTAGTCGTCATATTAATAACAATAACATTAATAATAATAATACTAATAGTACTAAATTTGCTTATATGCAAACGCTTAATTAAGGTAACAGTTTTTTGGTTTCTTGCTTATATCTCGAAAACAGTTACTCCTATCAATTTTTATCTTTTTTTCAAAATTAAAGCTGATAAAGTTTTCTACAAAATAGTTATTTGCGTTTTTTTGTAGGACCAACCATAAGCGAGTTATAGAGTTGGATATAAATAATCTTTAACAAAAATTTGCTTTAAACTAAAATGTTTGAAAAACCGAAATTAAACTAAATTAAGGCTAACACTTTAGTAGAGGAAAAAGGAGAAGACATAAAAGTCACCAAAGTCTTGAGAGTCGTTTTAGTCGTCATATTAATAACAATAACATTAATATTAATATTACTAATATTATTAAATTTGCTTATACGCAAGCGCGTAATTAAGGTAACAGTTTTTTGGTTTCTTTATCTTTAACAAAAATTTGCTTAAAAATAAAATGTTTGAAAAACCGGAATTAAACTAAATTAATTGTGTCTAACACATTAGTAGAGGAAAAAGGAGAAGACATAAAAGTCACTAAATGTTTCAGAGTCGTCTTTAGTCGTCATATTAATAACAATAACATTAGTAATAATAATACTAATATTACTAAATTTGCTTATATGCAAGCGCTTAATTAAGGTAACAGTTTTTTGGTTTCTTGCTTATATCTCGAAAACAGTTACTCCTATCAATTTTTAAATTTTTACTAAAATTAAAGCTGATAAAATTTCCTACAAAATAGTAAATTGCATTTTTCATGTAGGACTAACCATAAGCGAGATATAAGTTTGATAATAATTAATATTTAAAAAAAAGTGCTTTAACAGAAAATGCCTTGTGATTTAAAATACAATAAAAACATTTACTATACAAAAGTTATAATCGGTTTTTAATAATAATAATAATAATAATAATAATAATAATAATAATAATAATAATAATAATAATAATAATAATAATAATAATAATAATAATACTTATAATGATGAATTTCTTTCTAAATTAAAGCTTAGTTTTTCTAAGGAAAAATGAAGCTTATTTTGTGTTATCTGAGCGTTTTCTCATTTCTATGCAAGAGATCATCTGTGATCTGTTTTTAGGCAAGAAATTGTCTAAAATTAAAAACTCATTTTAAAACTGGTATAAAAACATTTACTATACAAAAGTTATAGTCGGTTTTTAATAATAATAATATTAATAATTATTTTAATATTAATTTAGTTTAATTTCGGTTTTTCAAACATTTTATTTTATATCAAATTTTTGTTAAAGATTATTTATATCCAACTCTATAACTCGCTTATGGTTGGTCCTACAAAAAAAATGCAAAAAACTATTTTGTAAAAAATTTTATCAGCTTTAATTTTGAAGGAAAGATAAAAATTGATAGGAGTAACTGTTTTCGAGATATAAGCAAAAAACCAAAGTAAAAACTGTAACAGTTACTAAACAAAAATGTAATTCAGTATTTAATGTTTGAGACGAAGACGAAAATGCAGCATTTACTGTCACCTCCTTTTTCTTCTAATTAAATACTGGACCCAATAAATTAAGTGTATTTTAGATCACAAGACATTTTCTGTTAAAGCACATTTTTTTTAATTATTAATTGTTTTCAAACTTATATCTTGCTTATGGTTCTACATGAAAAATGCAAATAACGATTTTGAAGGAAATTTTATCAGCTTTAATTTTGGTGAAAAGGTAAAAATTGATAGGAGTAACTGTTTTCGAGATATAAGCAAACAACCAAAAAACTGTTACCTTAATTAAGCGCTTGCATATAAGCAAATTTAGTACTAATAGTATTGTTATTATTAATGTTTTTGTTATTAATATGACGACTAAAGACGATTCTGAAGACTTTAGTGACTTTTATGTCTTCTCCTTTTTTCTCTACAAAAGTGTTAGACACAATTAATTTAGTTTAATTTCGGTTTTTCAAACATTTTATTTTAAAGCAAATTTTTGTTAAATATTAAAAACTATAAAATGGCTTAGATTGCCTAAAAACACAGATCACACATTATCTTTTACATAGAAATGAGAAAACGCTCATGTAACACACAAAATAAGCTCCATTTTTCCTTATTAAACGTATTATTTCTTATTATTACTTATGTTACTATTACTATTATTATTATTATTATTATTGTTATTATTATTATTATTATTATTATTATTATAATTATTACTATTATTTTTATTATTATTATTACTATTATTATTATTATTATTATTAATATTATTATTATTATTAAAAACCGATTATAACTTTTGTATAGTAAATGTTTTTATACCAGTTTTAAAATGAGTTATTAATTTTAGACAATTTCTAGCCTAAAAACACAGATCACAGATGATCTCTTGCATAGAAATGAGAAAACGCTCAGATAACACAAAATAAGCATCATTTTTGCTTAGAAAACTAAGCTTACGTTTATTACTATTATTATTTTCATTATTATTATTATTAATATTATCATTATTACTATTATTATTATTATTATTATTATTATTATTACTATTATTATTATTATTATTATTATTATTATTATTATTATTATTGTTATTATTATTATTATTATTAAAAAATTATATTAAACAGACAGAAAACGTCGTATTCTGACACAAAAAAACGAATTACGTTATAGACTTGACGAGAACGGCGTTTCTCGGACTCTTATAGGACTCTTATAGGGTCAAAAAGTATCAGTTTGGATTAAAACAAATTATTTTTGTTGACTCTCAGTCTGAATTGTTCATCAGTTCAAACAAAAACGGCTTATTTTAGACGATCTTTTGCTTTGAACATGAAAACATACATCGAACAGACTAAAAACGTATTAATCTGGCATAAAAGAGCAATTTATGTATCACTTTGGATAAAGGCAGCTAATCCTATTCGTTTCATTGCTTAAAATAGACAAAATTGTTAATAAATCAAACAAAAACGCTGTATTCTAGCACAAAATACTAATTACATTATAGTTTCGACGAGAATAGCTTATTTGGAATGATTCTATGCTTCCAAACGAGTAAATTTTTATTAAACAGACGCCAAACATCATGTTTTGTCCTATAAAGACATTTTATATTGCAGTTTGTATTAAAACAAAATATTTTCGTTGATTCTTTGTTAGAAGCAGCAAACCTAACATTAAAGAATCTGAAAACTTTGTATTCGGACACAAACCACCGAATTTTGTATCAGTTTAGACAAAAACGGTTGATTTTCGACAATATTTTGCTTTGAACAAGAAAACTTATAACAAACTGACTAAAAACGT
>NW_026986634.1:1500000-1582500 GCF_031307605.1 Tribolium castaneum | reverse complement strand
AAGTCTTCAGAGTTGTTTTTAGTACTAAATTTGCTTATATGCAAGCCCATAATTAAGGTAACAGTTTTTTGGTTTCTTGCTTATATCTCGAAAACAGTTACTCCTATCAATTTTTATCTTTTCACTAAAATTAAAGCTGATAAAATTTCCTACAAAATAGTTATTTGCATTTTTCATGTAGGACTAACCATAAGCGAGATATAAGTTTGAAAATAATTGATATTTAAAAAAAAATGTCCTTTAACAGAAAATGTCTTGTGATTTAAAATACACTTAATTTATTGGGTCTAATACTTTATTAGAAGAAAAAGGAGGTGACAGAAATGTCACTGAAGTTTTTAGAGTCGTTTGTAAATGATGCATTTTCGTCTTCGTCTCAAACATTGAAAACTGAATTACATTTTTGTTCAGTAACTGTAACAGTTTTCACTTTGGTTTTTTGCTTATATCTCGAAAACATTTACTCTTATCAATTTTTATCTTTCTTTCAAAATTAAAGCTGATAAAATTTTCTACAAAATAGTTACATGCATTTCTTTTGTAGGACATACCGTAAGCGAGTTAAAGAGTTAGATATAAATAATCTTTAACAAAAATTTGCTTTAAAATTAAATGTTTGAAAAACTGAAATTAAACTAAATTAATTGTGTCTAACACTTTAGTAGAGGAAAATGGAAAAAACATAAAAGTCACTAAAGGTTTCAGAGTCGTCTTTAGTCGTCATATTAATAACAATAACATTAATAATAATAATGCTAATAGTACTATATTTGCTTATATGCAAGCGCTTAATTTAGGTAACAGTTTTTTGGTTTCCTGCTTATATCTCGAAAACAGTTACTCCTATCAATTTTTATCTTTTTACTAAAATTAAAGCTGATAAAATTTCCTACAAAATAGTAATTTGCATTTTTCATGTAGGACTAACCATAAGCGAGATATAAGTTTGAAAATAATTAATATTTAAAAAAAAAGTGTTTTAACAGAAAATGTCTTGGGATTTAAAATACACTTAATTTATTGGGTCCAATAGTTTATTAGAAAAAAAAGGAGGTGACATAAAAGTCACTGAAGTCTTCAGAGTCGATTTTAAATGCTGCATTTTCGTGTTCGTCTCAAACATTGACAACTGAATTACATTTTTGTTCAGTAACAGTTACAGTTTTCTTATTGGTTTTTTGCTTATATCTCGAAAACTGTTACTCCTATCAATTTTTATCTTTATTTCAAAATTAAAGCTGATAAAATTTCCTACAAAATCGTTAATTGCATTTTTCTTGTAGGACCAACCATAAGCGAGTTATAGAGTTGGATATAATAAATATTTAACAAAAATTTGCTTTAAAATAAAATGTTTGAAAAACTGAAATTAAACTAATTTAATTGTGTCTAACACTTTAGTAGAGGAAAAAGAAAAAGACATAAAAGTCACTAAGGGTTTCAGGGTCGTCTTTAGTCGTCATATTAATAACAATAACATTAATGATAATAATACTAATAGTACTAAATTTGCTTATATGCAAACGCTTAATTAAGGTAACAGTGTTTTGGTTTCTTGCTTATATCTCAAAAACAGTTACTCCTATCAATTTTTATCTTTTTACTAAAATTAAAGCTGATAAAATTTCCTACAAAATAGTTATTTGCATTTCTTTTGTAAGACCAACCATAAGCGAGTTATAGAGTTGGATATAAATAATCTTCAACAAAAATTTGCTTTAAAATAAAATGTTTGAAAAACCAAAATTAAATTAAATTAATTGAGTCTAACACTTTAGTATAGGAAAAAGGAGAAGACATAAAAGTCACCAAAGTCTTCAGAGTCGTTTTTAGTCGTCATTTTAATAACAATAACATTAATAGTAATAATACTAATAGTACTAAATTTGCTTATATGCAAGCGCTTTATTAAGGTAACAGTTTTTTGGTTTCTTGCTTATATCTCGAAAACAGTTACTCCTATCAATTTTTATCTTTTTACTAAAATTAAAGCTGATAAAATTTTCTACAAAATAGTTATTTGCATTTTTCTTGTAGGACCAAGCATAAGTGATTTATAGAGATGGATATAAATAATATTTAACAAAAATTTGCTTTAAAATAAAATGTTTGAAATACTGAAATTAAACTAAATTAATTGTGTCTAACACTTTAGTAGAGGAAAAAGAAGAAGACATAAAAGTCACTAAAGGTTTGAGAATCGCCTTTAATCGTCATATTAATAACAATAACATTAATAATAATATTACTAATAGTACTAAATTTGCTTATATGCAAACGCTTAATTAAGTTAACAGTTTTTTGGTTTCTTGCTTATATCTCGAAAACAGTTACTCCTATCAATTTTTATCCTTTTACTAAAATTAAAGCTGATAAAATTTCCTACAAAATAGTAATTTGCATTTTTCATGTAGGACTAACCATAAGCGAGATATAAGTTTGATAATAACTAATATTTAAAAAAAAGTGCTTTAACAGAAAATGTCTTGTGATTTAAAATACACTTAATTTATTGGGTCCAATACTTTATTAGAAGAAAAAGGAGGTGACATAAAAGTCACTGAAGTCTTCAGAGTCGATTTTAAGTGCTGCATTTTCATCTTCGTCTCAAACATTGAAAACTGAATTACATTTTTGCTCAGTAACAGTTACAGTTTTCTTATTGGTTTTTTGCTTATATCTCGAAAACTGTTACTTCTATCAATTTTTATCTTTTTTTCAAAATTAAAGCTGATAAAATTTCCTACAAAATCGTTATTTGCATTTTTCTTGTAGGACCAACCATAAGCGAGTTATAGAGTTGGATATAAATAATATTTAACAAAAATTTGCTTTATAATAAAATGTTTGAAAAACCAATATTAAACTAAATTAATTGGGTCTAACATTTTAGTAGAGGAAAAATAAGACATAAAGTCACCAAAGTCTTCAGAGTTGTTTTTAGTACTAAATTTGCTTATATGCAAGCGCTTAATTAACGTAACAGTTTTTTGGTTTCTTGCTTATATCTCGAAAACAGTTACTCCTATTAATTTTTATCTTTCTACTAAAATTAAAGCTGATAAAATTTCCCACAAAATAGTAATTTGCATTTTTCATGTAGGACTAACCATAAGCGAGATATAAGTTTGAAAATAATTAATATTTGAAAAAAAAGTGTTTTAACAGAAAATGTCTTGGGATTTAAAATACACTTAATTTATTGGGTCCAATACTTTATTAGAAGAAAAAGGAGGTGACATAAAAGTCACTGAAGTCTTCAGAGTCGATTTTAAATGCTGCATTTTCGTCTTCGTCTCAAACATTGAAAACTGAATTACATTTTTGTTCAGTAAGAGTTACAGTTTTCTTATTGGTTTTTTGCTTATATCTCGAAAACTCTTACTTCTATCAATTTTTATCTTTCTTTCAAAATTAAAGCTGATAAAATTTCCTACAAAATCGTTATTTGCATTTTTCTTGTAGGACCAACCATAAGCGAGTTATAGAGTTGGATATAAATAATCTTTAACAAAAATTTGCTTTAAAATAAAATGTTTGAGAAACCGATATTAAACTAAATTAATTGAGTCTAACACTTTAGTAGAGGAAAAAGGAGAAGACATAAAGTTACCAAAGTCTTCAGAGTTGTTTTTAGTACTAAATTTGCTTATATGCAAGCGCTTAATTAAGGTAACAGTTTTTTGGTTTCTTGCTTATATCTCGAAAACAGTTACTCCTATCAATTTTTATCTTTTTACTAAAATTAAAGCTGATAAAATTTCCTACAAAATAGTAATTTGCATTTTTCATGTAGGACTAACCATAAGCGAGATATAAGTTTGAAAATAATTAATATTTAAAAAAAAGTGTTTTAACAGAAAACGTCTTGGGATTTAAAATACACTTAATTTATTGGGTCCAATAGTTTATTAGAAGAAAAAGGAGGTGACATAAAAGTCACTGAAGTCTTCAGAGTCGATTTTAAATGCTGCATTTTCGTCTTCGTCTCAAACATTGAAAACTGAATTACATTTTTGTCCAGTAACAGTTACAGTTTTCTTATTGGTTTTTTGCTTATATCTCGAAAACTGTTATTCCAAATAATTTTTATCTTTATTTCAAAATTAATGCTGATAAAATTTCCTACAAAATCGTTATTTGCATTTTTCATGTAGGACCAACCATAAGCGAGTTATAGAGTTGGATATAAATAATATTTATCTACGATCATCAAATAATATAACCATTACTGTTGTGAAAGTTCCACTCTAAATTTTCATTTTATCCATCGACAAATTAAAAGAAGTCTCTGATTGGTTTTCACCCATGGGTAAAATTGACAGAATTTTTTATCCATTGGGATTGGAACCAATCAAAATTGAAAATATTGGAATTTTATCTGTTCCACCACTTTTATGTTGGCAATTGTGTGCCGTAACCGCAGCAATATAACCAAACAAGCCAAATCAGCTGACAACAAAAACAAACAGCTAATTATTTAGTCGGAACTAGTAGTGAAATCTGTGATTGTTCAAGCAGTTTTTTGTGACAGAAAGTTATTTAAAATGTTGGAAGAAGAGAATGAAATGACCTGCACGCCACCTGACATTCGCAATATCGCAACGAGTGCAATAGAAAATCTTCTACCACAAAAATCGCGGCACAAATATGAGTGTGTTTATGAAAGGTTTTTAAAATGGCGCGCAGAAAAAAATACAACTTCTTTTTCTGAAAATATTATATTAAGTTATTTTGTGATGCTTGCAGAAAAGTATTCATCTTCTTCTCTTTGGAGTTACTACTCAATGCTTAAAAGTACGTTAGTCATTCGTCACGATATACATATTGAGAACTATAAAAAACTTCAAGCATTTTTGAAGCGCAAATCTGAGACATACAAACCTAAAAAATCGAAAACTTTATCTTCGGAAAATATAAAAGAGTTTATCGAGAAGGCACCAGATGAAAAATATCTTGTAACGAAGGTAAAAAACACAAACTGTTATATACAAATTATTAAATACCTGCATTTCTTCAAGGTGGCTGTAATAATGGGTATAATGGGTGCCTGCAGATCTCGAGAATTGCATGCAATGAAACTAGAGCACATCGATGATTTAGATCGAGCTTTGCTTGTCAAAATTCCCGATACCAAAAGTTACTCCTATCAATTTTTATCTTTTTACTAAAATTAAAGCTGATAAAATTTCCTACAAAATAGTTATTTGCATTTTTCTTGTATGACCAAGCATAAGCGAGTTATAGAGATAGATATAAATAATATTTAACAAAAATTTGCTTTAAAATAAAATGTTTGAAATACTGAAATTAAACTAAATTAATTGTGTCTAACACTTTAGTCGTCATATTAATAACAATAACATTAATAATAATAATACTAATAGTACTAAATTTGCTTATATGCAAGCGCTTAATTAAGGTAACAGTTTCTTGCTTATATCTCGAAAACAGTTACTCCTATCAATTTTTATCTTTTTACAAAAATTAAAGCTGATAAAATTTCCAACAAAACAGTTATTTGCATTTTTTATGTAGGACTAACCATAAGCGAGATATAAGTTTGAAAATAATTAATATTTAAAAAAAAAGTACTTTGACAGAAAATGTCTTGTGATTTATAATACACTTAATTTATTGGTTCCAATACTTTATTAGAAAAAGGAGGTGACATAAAAGTCACTGAAGTCTTCAGAGTCGTTTTTAAATGCTGCATTTTTGTCTTAGTCTCAAATATTGAAAACTGATTTACATTTTTGTTCAGTAACAGTTACAGTTTTCTTATTGGTTTTTTGCTTATATCTCGAAACCAGTTACTCCTATCAATTTTTACCTTTTTTTCAAAATTAAAGCTGATAAAATTTCCTACAAAATAGTTAATTGCATTTTTTTTGTAAGACCAACCATAAGCGAGTTATAGTGTTGGATATAAATAATCATTAACAAAAATTTGCTTTAAAATAAAATGTTTGAAAAACCGAAATTAAACCAAATAAATTGAGTCTAACACTTTAGTATAGGAAAATGGAGAAGACATAAAAGTCACCAAAGTCTTGAGAGTCGTTCAAAATTAAAGCTGATAAAATTTTTTACAAAATAGTTTTTTGCATTTTTTTTGTAGGACCAACCATAAGCGAGTTATAGAGTTGGATATAAATAATCTTTAACAAACATTTGATATAAAATAAAATGTTTGAAAAACCGAAATTAAACTAAATTAATATTAAAACAATTATTAATATTATTATTATTAAAAACCGACTATAACTTTTGTATAGTAAATGTTTTTATACCAGTTTTAAAATGAGTTTTTAATTTTAGACAATTTCTTGCCTAAAAACACAGATCACAGATGATCTCTTGCATAGAAATGAGTAAACGCTAAGATAACACAAAATAAGCTTCATTTTTCCTTAGAAAAACTAAGCTTTAATTTAGAAAGAAATTCATTATTATAAGTATTATTATTATTATTATTATTATTATTATTATTATTATTATTATTATTATTACTTTTATTGCTATTATTATTATTATTATTATTATTATTATTATAAACCGATTATAACTTTTGTATAGTAAATGTTTTTATTGTATTTTAAATCACAAGGCATTTTCTGTTAAAGCACTTTTTTTTTAAATATTAATTATTATCAAACTTATATCTCGCTTAAGGTTAGTTCTACATGAAAAATGCAAATAACTATTTTGTAGGAAATTTTATCAGCTTTAATTTTAGTAAAAAGATAAAAATTGATAGGAGTAACTGTTTTCGAGATATAGGCAAGAAACCAAAAAACTGTTACCTTAATTAAGCGCTTGCATATAAGCAAATATAGTACTATTAGTATTATTATTATTAATGTTATTGTTATTAATATGACGACTAAAGACGACTCTGAAACCTTTAGTGACTTTTATGGTTTTTCCTTTTTTCTCTACTAAAGTGTTAGACACAATTAATTTAGTTTAATTTCAGTTTTTCAAACATTTAATTTTAAAGCAAATTTTTGTTAAAGATTATTTATATCTAACTCTTTAACTCGCTTACGGTAGGTCCTACAAAAGAAATGCATTTAACTATTTTGTAGGAAATTTTATCAGCTTTAATTTTGAAAGAAAGATAAAAATTGATAAGAGTAAATGTTTTCGAGATATAAGCAAAAAACCAAAGTGAAAACTGTTACAGTTACTGAACAAAAATGTAATTCAGTTTTCAATGTTTGAGACGAAGACAAAAATGCATCATTTACAAACGACTCTAAAAACTTCAGTGACCTTTCTGTAACCTCCTTTTTCTTCTAATAAAGTACTGGACCCAATAAATTAAGTGTATTTTAAATCGCAAGACGTTTTCTGTTAAAGCACTTTTTTTTTTAAATATTAATTATTTTCAAACTTATATCTCGCTTATGGTTAGTCCTACATGAAAAATGCAAATAACTATTTTGTAGGAAATTTTATCAGCTTTAATTTTAGTGAAAAGATAAAAATTGATAGGAGTAACTGTTTTCGAGATATAAGCAAGAAACCAAAAAACTGTTACCTTAATTAAGGGCTTGCATATAAGCAAATTTAGTACTAAAAACAACTTTGAAGACTTTGGTGACTTTTATGTCTTCTTCTTTTTCCTCTACTAAAGTGTTAGACACAATTAATTAAGTTTAATTTCAGTTTTTCAAACATTTAATTTTAAAGCAAATTTTTGTTAAAGATTATTTATATCTAACTCTTTAACTCGCTTACGGTAGGTCCTACAAAAGAAATGCATTTAACTATTTTGTAGGAAATTTTATCAGCTTTAATTTTGAAAGAAAGATAAAAATTGATAAAAGTAAATGTTTTCGAGATATAAGCAAAAAACCAAAGTGAAAACTGTTACAGTTACTGAACAAAAATGTAATTCAGTTTTCAATGTTTGAGACGAAGACAAAAATGCATCATTTACAAACGACTCTAAAAACTTCAGTGACCTTTCTGTAACCTCCTTTTTCTTCTAATAAAGTACTGGACCCAATAAATTAAGTGTATTTTAAATCACAAGACATTTTCTGTTAAAGCACTTTTTTTAAATATTAATTATTTTCAAACTTATATTTCGCTTATGGTTAGTCCTACATGAAAAATGCAAATAATTTTGCATTTTTTGCAATTTTTATCTTTCTCTCAAAATTAAAGCTGATAAAATTTTCTACAAAATAGTTATTTGCATTTCTTTTGTAAGACCAACCATAAGCGAGTTATAGAGTTGGATATAAATAATCTTTAACAAAAATTTGCTTTAAAATAAAATGTTTGAAAAACCGAAATTAAACTAAATTAATTGAGTCTAACACTTTAGTATAGGAAAAATGAGAAGACATAAAAGTCACAAAAGTCTTCAGAGTCGTTTTTAGTCGTCATATTAATAACAATAACATTAATAATAATAATACTAATAGTACTAAATTTGCTTATATGCAAGCGCTTTATTAAGGTAACAGTTTTTTGGTTTCTTGCTTATATCTCGAAAACAGTTACTCCTATCAATTTTTATCTTTTTACTAAAATTAAAGATGATAAAATTTCCTACAAAATAGTTATTTGCATTTTTCTTGTAGGACCAAGCATAGGCGAGTTATAGAGATGGATATAAATAATATTTAACAAAAATTTGCTTTAAAATAAAATGTTTGAAATACTGAAATTAAACTAAATTAATTGTGTCTAACACTTTAGTAGAAGAAAAAGGAGAAGACATAAAAGTCACTAAAGGTTTCAAAGTTGTCTTTAATCGTCATATTAATAACAATAACATTAATAATAATAATACTAATAGTACTAAATTTGCTTATATGCAAACTATAAATAATCTTTAACAAAAATTTGTTTTAAAATAAAATGTTTGAAAAACCGAAATTAAACTAAATTAATTGGGTCTAACACTTTAGTAGAAGAAAAAGGAGAAGACATAAAAGATACCAAAAGTCTTCAGAATCGTTTTTAGTCGTCATATTAATAACAATAACATTAATAATAATAATACTAATAGTTCTAAATCTGCTTATATGCAAGCGCTTTATTAAGGTAACAGTTTTTTGGTTTCTTGCTTATATCTCGAAAACAGTTACTCCTATGAATTTTTGTCTTTTTTTTAAAATTAAAGCTGATAAAATTTCCTACAAAATAGTTATTTGCATTGTTTTTGTAGGACCAACCATAAGCGAGTTATAGAGTTGGATATAAATAATATTTAACAAAAATTTGCTTTAAAATAAAAGGTTTGAAAAACTGAAATTAAACTAATTTAATTGTGTCTAACACTTTAGTAGAGGAAAAAGAAGAAGACATAAAAGTCACTAAAGGTTTCAAAGTTGTCTTTAATCGTCATATTAATAACAATAACATTAATAATAATAATACTAATAGTACTAAATCTGCTTATATGCAAACGCTTAATTAAGGTAACAGTGTTTTGGTTTCTTGCTCATATCTCGAAAACAGTTACTCCTATCAACTTTTATCTTTTTACTAAAATTCAAGCTGATAAAATTTCCTACAAAATAATTATTTGCATTTTTTATGTAGGACTAACCATAAGCGAGATATTAGATTGAAAATAATTAATATTTAAAAAAGAAGTGCTTTAACAGAAAATGTCTTGTGATTTAAAATACACTTAATTTATTAGGTCCAATACTTTATTAGAAAAAAAGGGGGTGACATATAAGTCACTGAAGTCTTCAGAGTCGATTTTAAATGCTGCATTTTCGTCTTCGTCTCAAACATTGAAAACTGAATTACATTTTTGTTCTGAAACGGTAACAGTTTTTACTTTGGTTTTTTGCTTATATCTCGAAAACTGTTACTCCTAT
This sequence comes from Tribolium castaneum, assembly GCF_031307605.1. Lineage (NCBI taxonomy): Eukaryota > Metazoa > Arthropoda > Insecta > Coleoptera > Tenebrionidae > Tribolium > Tribolium castaneum. The sequence goes on along the minus strand of NW_026986634.1, from coordinate 1,572,646 downwards.
CAATTTTTATCTTTCTTTCAAAATTAAAGCTGATAACATTTCCTACAAAATAGTTATTAGCATTTTTCTTGTAGGACAACCATAAGCGAGTTATAAAGTTGGATATAATTAATATTTAACAAAAACTTGCTTAAAAATAAAATGTTTGAAATACTGAAATTAAACTAAATTAATTGTGTCTAACACGTTAGTAGAGAAAAAAGAAAAAGACATAAAAGTCACCAAAGTCTTCAGAATCGTTTTTAGTCGTCATATTAATAACAATAACATTAATAATAATAATACTAATAGTACTAAATCTGCTTATATGCAAGCGCTTTATTAAGGTAACAGTTTTTTGGTTTCTTGCTTATATCTCGAAAACACTTACTCCTATGAATTTTTGTCTTTTTTTCAAAATTAAAGCTGATAAAATTTCCTACAAAATAGTTATTTGCATTTTTCATGTAGGACTAACCATAAGCGAGATATATGATTGAAAATAATTAATATTTAAAAAAAAAGTGCTTTAACAGAAAATGTCTTGTGATTTAAAATACACTTAATTTATTGGGTCCAATACTTTATTAGAAGAAAAAGGAAGTGACATAAAAGTCACTGAAGTCTTCAGAGTCGTTTTTAAATGCTGCAGTTTCGTCTTCGTCTCAAACATTGAAAACTGAATTACATTTTTGTTCAGTAACAGTCACAGTTTTCTTATTGGTTTTTTGCTTATATCTCGAAAACAGTTACTCCTATCAATTTTTATCTCTCTATCAAAATTAAAGCTGATAAAATTTCCTACAAAATAGTTATTTGCATTTTTCTTGTAGGACCAACCATAAGCGAGTTATAGAGTTGGATATAAATAATATTTAACAAAAATTTGCTTTAAAATAAAATGTTTGAAAAACTGAAATTAAACTAATTTAATTGTGTCTAACACTTTAGTAGAGGAAAAAGAAGAAGACATAAAAGTCACTAAAGGTTTCAAAGTTGTCTTTAATCGTCATATTAATAACAATAACATTAATAATAATAATACTAATAGTACTAAATTTGCTTATATGCAAACGCTTAATTAAGGTAACAGTGTTTTGGTTTCTTGCTCATATCTCGAAAACAGTTACTCCTATCAATTTTTATCTTTTTACTAAAATTTAAGCTGATAAAATTTCCTACAAAATAGTTATTTGCATTTTTTATGTAGGACTAACCATAAGCGAGATATAAGATTGAAAATAATTATTATTTAAAAAAGAAGTGCTTTAACAGAAAATGTCTTGTGATTTAAAATACACTTAATTTATTAGGTCCAATACTTTATTAAAAAAAAAGGGGGTGACATTTAAGTCACTGAAGTCTTCAGAGTCGATTTTAAATGCTGCATTTTCGTCTTCGTCTCAAACATTGAAAACTGAATTACATTTTTGTTCTGAAACGGTAACAGTTTTTACTTTGGTTTTTTGCTTATATCTCGAAAACAGTTACTCCTATCAATTTTTATTTCTCTATCAAAATTAAAGCTGATAAAATTTCCTACAAAATAGTTATTTGCATTTTTCTTGTAGGACCAACCATAAGCGAGTTATAGAGTTGGATATAAATAATATTTAACAAAAATTTGCTTTAAAATAAAATGTTTGAAAAACTGAAATTAAACTAATTTAATTGTGTCTAACACTTTAGTAGAGGAAAAAGAAGAAGACATAAAAGTCACTAAAGGTTTCAAAGTTGTCTTTAATCGTAATATTAATAACAATAACATTAATAATAATAATACTAATAGTACTAAATTTGCTTATATGCAAACGCTTAATTAAGGTAACAGTGTTTTGGTTTCTTGCTCATATCTCGAAAACAGTTACTCCTATCAATTTTTATCTTTTTACTAAAATTTAAGCTGATAAAATTTCCTACAAAATAGTTTTTTGCATTTTTTATGTAGGACTAACCATAAGCGAGATATAAGATTGAAAATAATTAATATTTAAAAAAGAAGTGCTTTAACAGAAAATGTCTTGTGATTTAAAATACACTTAATTTATTAGGTCCAATACTTTATTAAAAAAAAAGGGGGTGACATTTAAGTCACTGAAGTCTTCAGAGTCGATTTTAAATGCTGCATTTTCGTCTTCGTCTCAAACATTGAAAACTGAATTACATTTTTGTTCTGAAACGGTAACAATTTTTACTTTGGTTTTTTGCTTATATCTCGAAAACAGTTACTCCTATCAATTTTTATCTTTTTTTCAAAATTAAAGCTGATAACATTTCCTACAAAATAGTTATTTGCATTTTTCTTGTAGGACCATCCATAAGCGAGTTATAAAGTTGGATATAAATAATATTTAACAAAAACTTGCTTAAAAATAAAATGTTTGAAATACTGAAATTAAACTAAATTAATTGTGTCTAACACTTTAGTAGAGAAAAAAGAAAAAGACATAAAAGTCACCAAAGTCTTCAGAATCGTTTTTAGTCGTCATATTAATAACAATAACATTAATAATAATAATACTAATAGTACTAAATCTGCTTATATGCAAGCGCTTTATTAAGGTAACAGTTTTTTGGTTTCTTGCTTATATCTCGAAAACAGTTACTCCTATGAATTTTTGTCTTTCTTTCAAAATTAAAGCTGATAAAATATTCTACAAAATAGTTATTTGCATTTTTTTTGTAGGACCAACCATAAGCGAGTTATAGAGTTGGATATAAATAATATTTTACAAAAATTTGCTTTAAAATAAAATTTTTGAAAAACTGAAATTAAACTAATTTAACTGTGTCTCACACTTTAGTAGAGAAAAAAGGAAAAGACATAAAAGTCACTAAAGGTTTCAGAGTTGTCTTTAGTTGTCATATTAATAACAATTACATTAATAATAATAATACTAATAGTACTAAATTTGCTTATATGCAAACGCTTAATTAAGGTAACAGTGTTTTGGTTTCTTGCTTATATCTCGAAAACAGTTACTCCTATCAATTTTTAACTTTTTACTAAAATTCAAGCTGATAAAATTTCCTACAAAATAGTTATTTGCATTTTTCTTGTAGGACCAACCATAAGCGAGTTATAGAGTTGGATATAAATAATATTTAACAAAAATTTGCTTTAAAATAAAATGTTTGAAAAACTGAAATTAAACTAATTTAATTTTGTCTAACACTTTTGTAGAGGAAAAAGAAGAAGACATAAAAGTCACTAAAGGTTTCAAAGTTGTTTTTAATCGTCATATTAATAACAATAACATTAATAATAATAATACTAATAGTACTAAATTTGCTTATATGCAAACGCTTAATTAAGGTAACAGTGTTTTGGTTTCTTGCTCATATCTCGAAAACAGTTACTCCTATCAATTTTTATTTTTTTACTAAAATTCAAGCTGATAAAATTTCCTACAAAATAGTTATTTGCATTTTTTTATGTAGGACTAACCATAAGCGAGATATAAGATTGAAAATAATTAATATTTAAAAAAGAAGTGCTTTAACAGAAAATGTCTTGTGATTTAAAATACACTTAATTTATTAGGTCCAATACTTTATTAGAAAAAAAAGGGGGTGACATATAAGTCACTGAAGTCTTCAGAGTCGATTTTAAATGCTGCATTTTCGTCTTTGTCTCAAACATTGAAAACTGAATTACATTTTTGTTCTGAAACGGTAACAGTTTTTACTTAGGTTTTTTGCTTATATCTCGAAAACAGTTACTCCTATCAATTTTTATCTTTTTTTCAAAATTAAAGCTGATAACATTTCCTACAAAATAGTTATTTGCATTTTTCTTGTAGGACCAACCATAAGCGAGTTATAAAGTTGGATATAAATAATATTTAACAAAAACTTGCTTAAAAATAAAATGTTTGAAATACTGAAATTAAACTAAATTAATTGTGTCTAACACTTTAGTAGAGAAAAAAGAAAAAGACATAAAAGTCACCAAAGTCTTCAGAATCGTTTTTAGTCGTCATATTAATAACAATAACATTAATAATAATAATACTAATAGTACTAAATCTGCTTATATGCAAGCGCTTTATTAAGGTAACAGTTTTTTGGTTTCTTGCTTATATCTCGAAAACAGTTACTCCTATGAATTTTTGTCTTTCTTTCAAAATTAAAGCTGATAAAATATTCTACAAAATAATTATTTGCATTTTTCTTGTAGGACCAACCATAAGCGAGTTATAGAGTTGGATATAAATAATATTTTACAAAAATTTGCTTTAAAATAAAATGTTTGAAAAACTGAAATTAAACTAATTTAACTGTGTCTAACACTTTAGTAGAGAAAAAAAGGAAAAGACATAAAAGTCACTAAAGGTTTCAGAGTTGTCTTTAGTTGTCATATTAATAACAATTACATTAATAATAATAATACTAATAGTACTGAATTTGCTTATATGCAAACGCTTAATTAAGGTAACAGTGTTTTGGTTTCTTGCTTATATCTCGAAAACAGTTACTCCTATCAATTTTTAACTTTTTACTAAAATTCAAGCTGATAAAATTTCCTACAAAATAGTTATTTGCATTTTTCTTGTAGGACCAACCATAAGCGAGTTATAGAGTTGGATATAAATAATATTTAACAAAAATTTGCTTTAAAATAAAATGTTTGAAAAACTGAAATTAAACTAATTTAATTGTGTCTAACACTTTAGTAGAGGAAAAAGAAGAAGACATAAAAGTCACTAAAGGTTTCAAAGTTGTCTTTAATCGTCATATTAATAACAATAACATTAATAATAATAATACTAATAGTACTGAATTTGCTTATATGCAAACGCTTAATTAAGGTAACAGTGTTTTGGTTTCTTGCTTATATCTCGAAAACAGTTACTCCTATCAATTTTTAACTTTTTACTAAAATTCAAGCTGATAAAATTTCTTACAAAATAGTTATTTGCATTTTTCTTGTAGGACCAACCATAAGCGAGTTATAGAGTTGGATATAAATAATCTTTAACAAAAATTTGCTTTAAAATAAAATGTTTGAAAAACTGAAATTAAACTAATTTAATTGTGTCTAACACTTTAGTAGAGGAAAAAGAAGAAGACATAAAAGTCACTAAAGGTTTCAAAGTTGTCTTTAATCGTCATATTAATAACAATAACATTAATAATAATAATACTAATAGTACTAAATTTGCTTACATGCAAACGCTTAATTAAGGTAACAGTGTTTTGGTTTCTTGCTCATATCTCGAAAACAGTTACTCCTATCAATTTTTATCTTTTTACTAAAATTCAAGCTGATAAAATTTCCTACAAAATAGTTATTTGCATTTTTTATGTAGGACTAACCATAAGCGAGATATAAGATTGAAAATAATTAATATTTAAAAAAGAAGTGCTTTAACAGAAAATGTCTTGTGATTTAAAATACACTTAATTTATTAGGTCCAATACTTTATTAGAAAAAAAAGGGGGTGACATATAAGTCACTGAAGTCTTCAGAGTCGATTTTAAATGCTGCATTTTCGTCTTCGTCTCAAACATTGAAAACTGAATTACATTTTTGTTCTGAAACGGTAACAATTTTTACTTTGGTTTTTTGCTTATATCTCAAAAACAGTTACTCCTATCAATTTTTATCTTTTTTTCAAAATTAAAGCTGATAACATTTCCTACAAAATAGTTATTTGCATTTTTCTTGTAGGACCAACCATAAGCGAGTTATAAAGTTGGATATAAATAATATTTAACAAAAACTTGCTTAAAAATAAAATGTTTGAAATACTGAAATTAAACTAAATTAATTGTGTCTAACACTTTAGTAGAGAAAAAAGAAAAAGACATAAAAGTCACCAAAGTCCTCAGAATCGTTTTTAGTCGTCATATTAATAACAATAACATTAATAATAATAATACTAATAGTACTAAATCTGCTTATATGCAAGCGTTTTATTAAGGTAACAGTTTTTTGGTTTCTTGCTTATATCTCGAAAACAGTTACTCCTATGAATTTTTGTCTTTCTTTCAAAATTAAAGCTGATAAAATATTCTACAAAATAGTTATTTGCATTTTTCTTGTAGGACCAACCATAAGCGAGTTATAGAGTTGGATATAAATAATATTTTACAAAAATTTGCTTTAAAATAAAATGTTTGAAAAACTGAAATTAAACTAATTTAACTGTGTCTAACACTTTAGTAGAGAAAAAAGGAAAAGACATAAAAGTCACTAAAGGTTTCAGAGTTGTCTTTAGTTGTCATATTAATAACAATTACATTAATAATAATAATACTAATAGTACTAAATTTGCTTATATGCAAACGCTTAATTAAGGTAACAGTGTTTTGGTTTCTTGCTTATATCTCGAAAACAGTTACTCCTATCAATTTTTAACTTTTTACTAAAATTTAAGCTGATAAAATTTCCTACAAAATAGTTTTTTGCATTTTTCTTGTAGGACCAACCATAAGCGAGTTATAGAGTTGGATATAAATAATATTTAACAAAAATTTGCTTAAAAATAAAATGTTTGAAATACTGAAATTAAACTAAATTAATTGTGTCTAACACTTTAGTAGAGAAATAAGAAAAAGACATAAAAGTCACCAAAGTCTTCAGAATCGTTTTTAGTCGTCATATTAATAACAATAACATTAATAATAATAATACTAATAGTACTAAATCTGCTTATATGCAAGCGCTTTATTAAGGTAACAGTTTTTTGGTTTCTTGCTTATATCTCGAAAACAGTTACTCCTATGAATTTTTGTCTTTCTTTCAAAATTAAAGCTGATAAAATATTCTACAAAATAGTTATTTGCATTTTTCTTGTAGGACCAACCATAAGCGAGTTATAGAGTTGGATATAAATAATATATAACAAAAATTTGCTTTAAAATAAAATGTTTGAAAAACTGAAATTAAACTAATTTAACTGTGTCTAACACTTTAGTAGAGGAAAAAGGAAAAGACATAAAAGTCCCTAAAGGTTTCAGAGTTGTCTTTAGTTGTCATATTAATAACAATAACATTAATAATAATAATACTAATAGTACTAAATTTGCTTATATGCAAACGCTTAATTAAGGTAACAGTGTTTTGGTTTCTTGCTTATATCTCGAAAACAGTTACTCCTATCAATTTTTATCTTTTTACTAAAATTCAAGCTGATAAAATTTCCTACAAAATAGTTATTTGCATTTTTCATGTAGGACTAACCATAAGCGAGATATAAGTTTGAAAATAATTAATATTTAAAAAAAAAGTGCTTTAACAGAAAATGTCTTGTGATTTAAAATACATTTAATTTATTAGGTCCAATACTTTATTAGAAGAAAAAGGGGGTGACATATAAGTCACTGAAGTCTTCAGAGTCGATTGTAAATGCTGCATTTTCGTCTTCGTCTCAAACATTGAAAACTGAATTGCATTTTTGTTCTGAAACGGTAACAGTTTTCACTTTGGTTTTTTGCTTATATCTCGAAAACAATTACTCCTATCAGTTTTTATCTTTTTTTCAAAATAAAGCTGATAAAATTTCCTACAAAATAGTTATTTGCATTTTTCTTGTAGGACCAACCATAAGCGAGTTATAAAGTTGGATATAAATAATATTTAACAAAAACTTGCTTAAAAATTAAATGTTTGAAATACTGAAATTAAACTAAATTAATTGTGTCTAACACTTTAGTAGAGAAAAAAGAAAAAGACATAAAAGTAACCAAAGTCTTCAGAATCGTTTTTAGTCGTCATATTAATAACAATAACATTAATAATAATAATACTAATAGTACTAAATTTGCTTACATGCAAACGCTTAATTCAGGTAACAATTTTTTGGTTTCTTGCTTATATCTCGAAAACAGTTACTCCTATCAATTTTTATCTTTTTACTAAAATTAAAGCTGATAAAATTTCCTACAAAATAGTTATTTGCATTTTTCATGTAAGACTAACCATAAGCGAGATATATGATTGAAAATAATTAATATTTAAAAAAAAGTGCTTTAACAGAAAATGTCTTGTGATTTAAAATACACTTAATTTATTGGGTCTAATACTTTATTAAAAGAAGAAGAAAGTGACATAAAAGTCACTGAAGTCTTCAGAGTCGTTTTTAAATGCTGCAGTTTCGTCTTCGTCTCAAACATTGAAAACTGAATTACATTTTGGTTCAGTAACTGTCACAGTTTTCTTATTGGTTTTTTGCTTATATCTCGAAAACAGTTACTCCTATCAATTTTTATTTATTTTTCAAAATTAAAGCTGATAAAATTTCCTACAAAATAGTTATTTGCATTTTTCTTGTAGGACCAACCATAAGCGAGTTTTAGAGTTGGATATAAATAATATTTAACAAAAATTTGCTTTAAAATAAAATGTTTGAAAAACTGAAATTAAACTAATTTAATTGTGTCTAACACATTAGTAGAGGAAAAAGAAGAAGACATAAAAGTCACTAAAGGTTTCAAAGTTGTCTTTAATCGTCATATTAATAACAATAACATTAATAATAATAATACTAATAGTACTAAATTTGCTTATATGCAAACGCTTAATTAAGGTAACAGTGTTTTGGTTTCTGGCTTATATCTCGAAAACAGTTACTCCTATCAATTTTTATTTTTTTACTAAAATTCAAGCTGATAAAATTTCCTACAAAATAGTTATTTGCATTTTTTATGTAGGACTAACCATAAGCGAGATATAAGATTGAAAATAATTAATATTTAAAACAAAAGTGCTTTAACAGAAAATGTCTTGTGATTTAAAATACACTTAATTTTTTAGGTCCAATACTTTATTAGAAAAAAAAGGGGGTGACATATAAGTCACTGAAGTCTTCAGAGTCGATTTTAAATGCTGCATTTTCGACATCGTCTCAAACATTGAAAACTGAATTACATTTTTGTTCTGAAACGGTAACAGTTTTTACTTTGGTTTTTTGCTTATATCTCGAAAACAGTTACTGCTATCAATTTTTATCTTTCTTTCAAAATTAAAGCTGATAACATTTCCTACAAAATAGTTATTTGCATTTTTCTTGTAGGACCAACCATAAGCGAGTTATAAAGTTGGATATAAATAATATTTAACAAAAACTTGCTTAAAAATAAAATGTTTGAAATACTGAAATTAAACTAAATTAATTGTGTCTAACACTTTAGTAGAGAAAAAAAAAGACATAAAAGTCACCAAAGTCTTCAGAATCGTTTTTGGTCGTCATATTAATAACAATAACATTAATAATAATAATACTAATAGTACTAAATCTGCTTATATGCAAGCGCTTTATTAAGGTAACAGTTTTTTGGTTTCTTGCTTATATCTCGAAAACAGTTACTCCTATCAATTTTTATCTTTTTACTAAAATTAAAGCTGATAAAATTTCCTACGAAATAGTTATTTGCATTTTTCTTGTAGGACCAAGCATAAGCGAGTTATAGAGATGGATTTAAATAATATTTAACAAAAATTTGCTTTAAAATAAAATGTTTGAAATACTGAAATTAAACTAAATTAATTGTGTCTAACACTTTAGTAGAGGAAAAAGAAGAAGACATAAAAGTCACTAAAGATTTCAGAGTCGTCTTTAATCGTCATATTAATAACAATAACATTATTAATAATAATACTAATAGTACTAAATTTGCTTAGATGCAAAGGCTTAATTAAGTTAATAGTTTTTTGGTTTCTTGCTTATATCTCGAAAACAGTTACTCCTATCAATTTTTATCTTTTTACTAAAATTAAAGCTGATAAAATTTCCAACAAAATAGTTATTTGCATTTTTCATGTAGGACTAACCATAAGCGAGATGTAAGTTTGAAAATAATCAATATTTAAAAAAAAAGTGCTTTAACAGAAAATGTCTTGTGATTTAAAATACACTTAATTTATTGAGTCCAATACTTTATTAGAAAAAAAAGGAGGTGACTTAAAAGTCACTGAAGTTTTCAGAGTCGTTTTTAAATGCTGCATTTTCGTCTTCGTCTCAAACATTGAAAACTGAATTACATTTTTGTTCAGTAACGGTTACAATTTTCATTTTGGTTTTTTGCTTATATCTCGAAAACAGTGACTCCTATAAATTTTTATCTTTTCTTCAAAATTAAAGCTGATAAAATTTCCTACAAAATAGTTTTTAGCATTTTTTTTTGTAGGACCAACCATAAGCGAGTTATAGAGTTGGATATAAATAATCTTTAAGAAAAATTTGCTTTAAAATAAAATGTTTGAAAAACCGAAATTAAACTAAATTAATTGGGTCCAATACTTTATTAGAAAAAAAGGAGGTGACATAAAAGTCACTGAAGTCTTCAGAGTCGATTTTAAATGCTGCATTTTTGTCTTCGTCTCAAACATTGAAAACTAAATTACATTTTTGTTCAGTAACAGTTACAGTTTTCTTATTGGTTTTTTGCTTATATCTCGAAAACTGTTACTCCTATCAATTTTTATCTTTCTTTCAAAATTAAAGCTGATAAAATTTTCTACAAAATAGTTATTCGCATTTTTTTTGTAGGACCAACCATAAGCCAGTTATAGAGTTGGATATAAATAATCTTTAACAAAAATTTGCTTTAAAATAAAATGTTTGAAAAACCGAAATTAAACTAAATTAACTGTGTCTAACACTTTAGTAGAAGAAAAAGGAGAAGACATAAAAGTTACCAAAGTCTTCAGAGTTGTTTTTAGTACAAAATTTGCTTATATGCAAGCCCTTAATTAAAGTAACAGTTTTTTGGTATCTTGCTTATACCTCGAAAACAGTTACTCCTATCAATTTGTATCTTTTCACTAAAATTAAAGCCGATAAAATTTCCTACAAAATAGTTATTTGCATTTTTCATGTAGGACTAACCATAAGCGAGATATAAGTTTGAAAATAATTAATATTTAAAAAAAAATGTGCTTTAACAGAAAATGTCTTGTGATTTAAAATCACGCTTATGGTTAGTCCTACATGAAAAATGCAAACAACTGTTTTGTAGGAACTTTTATCAGCTTTAATTTTAGTGAAAAGATAAAAATTGATAGGAGTAACTGTTTTCGAGATATAAGCAAGAAACCAAAAAACTGTTACTTTAATTAAGGGCTTGCATATAAGGAAATTTAGTACTAAAAACAACTCTGAAGACTTTGGTGACTTTTATGTCTTCTCCTTTTTCTTCTACTAAAGTGTTAGACACAATTAATTTAGTTTAATTTCGGTTTTTCAAACATTTTATTTTAAAGCAAATTTTTGTTAAAGATTATTTATATTCAACTCTATAACTCGGTTATGGTTGGTCCTACAAAAAAAATGCGAATAACTATTTTGTAGAAAATTTTATCAGCTTTAATTTTGAAAGAAAGATAAAAATTGATAGAAATAACTATTTTCGAGATATAAGCAAAAAACCAATAAGAAAACTGTAACTGTTACTGAACAAAAATGTAATTCAGTTTTCAATGTTTGAAACAAAGACGAAAATGCAGCATTTAAAATCGTCTCTGAAGACTTCAGTGACTTTTATGTCTCCTCCTTTTTCTTCTAATAAAGTATTGGACCCATTAAATTAAGTGTATTTTAAATCACAAGACATTTCCTGTTAAAGCACTTTTTTTTTAAATATTAATTATTTTCAAACTTATATCTCGCTTATGGTTAGTCCTACATGAAAAATGCAAATTACTATTTTGTAGGAAATTTTATCACCTTTAATTTTGGTGAAAAAGTAAAAATTGATAGGAGTAACTGTTTTCGAGATATAAACAAAAAACAAAGAAACTGTTACCTTAATTAAGCGCTTGCATATAAGCAAATTTAGTACTACTAGTATTGTTATTATAAATGTTATTGTTATTAATATGACGACTAAAGACAACTCTAAGACTTAAGTGACTTTTATGTCTCCTTCTTTTTCCTCTACTAAAGTGTTAGACACAATTAATTTAGTTTAATTTCAGTTTTTCAAACATTTTATTTTAAAGCAAATTTTTGTTTAATATTATTTATATCCAACTCTATAACTTGCTTATGCTTGGTCCTACAAGAAAAATGTAAATAACTATTTTGGTGTTTTCGAGACATAAGCAAAAAACCAAAGTGAAAACTGTTACAGTTACTGAAAAAAATGTAATTCAGTTTTCAATGTTTGAGACGAAGACGAAAATGCAGCATTTAAAAAAGACTCTGAAGACTTCAGTGACTTTTATGTCACCTCCTTTTTCTTCTAATAGAGTATTGGACCCAATAAATTAAGTGTATTTTAAATCACAAGACATTTTCTGTTAAAGCACTTTTTTTTAAATATTAATTTTTTTCAAACTTATATCTCGCTTATGGTTAGTCCTACATAAAAAATGCAAATAAATATTTTGTAGGAAATTTTATCAGCTTTAATTTTAGTAAAAAGATAAAAATTGATAGGAGTAACTGTTTTCGAGATATAAGCAAGAAACTGTTATCTTAATTAAGCGCTTGCATATAAGCAAATTTAGTAATATTAGTATTATTATTATTAATGTTATTGTTATTAATATGACGACTAAAAACGACTCTCAAGACTTTGGTGACTTTTATGTCTTCTCCTTTTTCCTATACTAAAGTGTTAGACTCAATTTATTTAGTTTAATTTCGGTTTTTCAAACATTTTATTTTAAAGCAAATTTTTGTTAATGATTATTTATATCCAACACTATAACTCGCTTATGGTTGGTCTTACAAAAAAAATGCAAATCACTATTTTGTAGGAAATTTTATCAGCTTTAATCTTGAAAGAAAGATAAAAATTGATAAGAGTAATTGTTTTCGAGATATAAACAAAAAACCAAAGTGAAAACTGTTACAATTACTGAACAAAAATGTAATTCAGTTTTCAATGTTTGAGACGAAGACGAAGATGCAGCATTTAAAAACGACTCTTAAAACTTCAGTGACTTTTATGTCACCTCCTTTTTCTTCTAATAAAGTATTGGACCCAATAAATTAAGTGTATTATAAATCACAAGACATTTTCTGTCAAAGCACTTTTTTTTAAATATTAATTATTTTCAAACTTATATCTCGCTTATGGTTAGTCCTACATAAAAAATGCAAATAACTATTTTGTAGGAAATTTTATCAGCTTTAATTTTTGTAAAAAGATAAAAATTGATAGGAGTAACTGTTTTCGAAATATAAGCAAGAAACTGTTGCCTTAATTAAGCGCTTGCATATAAGCAAATTTAGTAATATTAGTATTATTATTATTAATGTTATTGTTATTAATATGACGACTAAAAACGACTCTCAAGACTTTGGTGACTTTTATGTCTTCTCTTTTTTCCTCTACTAAAGTGTTAGACTCAATTTATTTAGTTTAATTTCGGTTTTTCAAACATTTTATTTTAAAGCAAATTTTTGTTAATGATTATTTATATCCAACACTATAACTCGCTTATGGTTGGTCTTACAAAAAAAATGCAATTAACTATTTTGTAGGAAATTTTATCAGCTTTAATTTTGAAAAAAAGGTAAAAATTGATAGGAGTAACTGGTTTCGAGATATAAGCAAAAAACCAATAAGAAAACTGTAACTGTTACTGAACAAAAATGTAATTCAGTTTTTAATATTTGAGACTAAGACAAAAATGCAGCATTTAAAAACGACTCTGAAGACTTCAGTGACTTTTATGTCACCTCCTTTTTCTAATAAAGTATTGGACCCAATAAATTAAGAGTATAAAATGCAGCATTTAAAAACGACTCTGAAAACTTCAGTGACTTTTATGTCACCTCCTTTTTCTTCTAATAAAGTATTGGACCCAATAAATTAAGTGTATTTTAAATCACAAGACATTTTCTGTTAAAACACTTTTTTTTAATTATTAATTATTTTCAAACTTATATCTCGCTTATGGTTAGTTCTACATAAAAAATGCAAATAACTATTTTGTAGGAAATTTTATCGCCTTTAATTTTGGTGAAAAAGTAAAAATTGATAGGAGTAACTGTTTTCGAAATATAAGCAAGAAACTGTTACCTTAATTATGCGCTTGCATATAAGCAAATTTAGTACTACTAGTATTGTTATTATAAATGTTATTGTTATTAATATGACGACTAAAGACAACTCTATAACTTTAGTGACTTTTATGTCTCCTCCTTTTTTCTCTACTAAAGTGTTAGACACACTTAATTTAGTTTAATTTCGGTTTTTCAAACATTTCATTTTAAAGCAAATTTTTGTTAAAGATTATTTATATCCAACTCTATAACTCGCTTATGGTTGGTCCTACAAAAAAATGCAAATAACTATTTTGTAGGAAATTTTATCAGCTTTAATTTTAGTAAAAAGATAAAAATTGATAGGAGTAACTGTTTTCGAGATATGAGCAAGAAACCAAAAAACTGTTACCTTAATTAAGCGTTTGCATATAAGCAAATTTAGTACTATTAGTATTATTATTATTAATGTTATTGTTATTAATATGACGACTAAAGACGACTCTGAAACATTTAGTGACTTTTATGTCTTCTCCTTTTTCCTCTACTAAAGTGTTAGACACAATTAATTTAGTTTAATTCCGGTTTATCAAGCATTTTATTTTAAAGCAAATTTTTGTTAAATATTATTTATATCCAACTCTATAACTCGTTTATGATTGGTCCTACAAGAAAAATGTAAATAACTATTTTGTTGGAAATTTTATCAGCTTTAATTTTGAAAGAAAGATAAAATTTGATAGGAGGAACTGTTTTCGAGATATAAGCAAAAAACCAATAAGAAAACTGTAACTGTCACTGAACAAAAATGTAATTCAGTTTTCAATGTTTGAGATTAAGACAAAAAGGCAGCATTTAAAAACAACTCTGAAGACTTCAGTGACTTTTATGTCACCTCCTTTTTCTTCAAATAAAGTATTAGACCCAATAAATTAAGTGTATTTCACAAGACATTTTCTGTTAAAACACTTTTTTTTAATTATTAATTATTTTCAAACTTATATCTCGCTTATGGTTAGTTCTACATGAAAAATGCAAATAACTATTTTGTAGGAAATTTTATCACCTTCAATTTTGGTGAAAAAGTAAAAATTGATAGGAGTAACTGTTTTCGAGAAATAAGCAAAAAACAAAAAAACTGTTACCTTAATTAAGCGCTTGCATATAAGCAAATTTAGTACTACTAGTATTGTTATTATAAATGTTATTGTTATTAATATGACGACTAAAGACAACTCTCACTAAAGACTTTAGTGACTTTTATGTCTCCTCCTTTTTCCTCTACTAAAGTGTTAGACACAATTAATTTAGTTTAATTTCAGTTTTGCAAACATTTTATTTTAAAGCAAATTTTTGTTAAATATTAAAAACTATAAAATGGCTTAGATTGCCTAAAAACACAGATCACACATGATCTTTTGCATAGAAATGAGAAAACGCTCATGTAACACACAAAATAAGCTCCATTTTTACTTATTAAAAGTATTATTATTATTATTACTTTTGTTACTATTACTATTATTATTATTATTATTGATATTATTATTATTTTTATTATTATTATTATTATTATTATTATTATTATTATTAACTTATTAATTTTAGCCAATTTCTTGCCTAAAAACTATTAAATGGCTTAGATTGCCTAAAAACACAGATCACACATGATCTTTTGCATAGAAATGAGAAAAGCTCATGTAACACAAAATAAGCTTCATTTTTGCTTAGAAAACTAAACTTACTTTTATTACTACTATTATTATTATTTTTATTATTATTATTATTATTACTATTATTTTTATTATCATTATTACTATTATTATTATTATTATTATTATTATTATTATTATTATTATTATTATTATTATTAATATTATTATTATTAAAAACCGATTATAACTTTTGTATCGTAAATGTTTTTATACCAGTTTTAAAATGAGTTATTGATTTTAGACAATTTCTTGCCTAAAAACACAGATCACAGATGATCTCTTGCATAGAAATGAGAAAACGCTCAGATAACACAAAATAAGCATCATTTTTGCTTAGAAAAACTAAGCTTTAATTTAGAAAGAAATTCATTATTATAAGTATTATTATCATTATTATTATTATTATTATTATAATTATTATTTCTTTTATTACTATTATTATTATTATTATTATTATTATTAACTTTTGTATAGTAAATGTTTTTATACCAGTTTTAAAATGAGTTATAATTTTATACAATTTCTTGCCTAAAAACACAGATCACAGATGATCTCTTGCATAGAAATGAGAAAACGCTCATATAACACACAAAATAAGCTTCATTTTTGCTTAGAAAACTAAGCTTACTTTTATTACTATTATTATTATTTTTATTATTATTATTACTATTATTATTATTATTATTATTATTATTATTATTATTATTATTATTATTATTATTATTATTAATATTATTATTATTATTATTATTAACTTTTGTATAGTAAATGTTTTTATACCAGTTTTAAAATGAGTTATTAATTTTAAACAATTTCTTGCCTAAAAATACAGATCACAGATGATTTCTTGCATAGAAATGAGAAAACGCTCATATAACACACAAAATAAGCTTCATTTTTGCTTAAAAAACTAAGCTTACTTTTATTACTATTATTATTATTATTATTATTATTATTATTATTATTATTATTATTATTATTATTACTATTATTATTATTAATATTACTTTTATTATTATTATTATTATTATTATTATTATTATTATTATTAAAAAATTATATTAAACAGACAGAAAACGTCGTATTCTGACACAAAAAAACGAATTACGTTATAGACTTGACGAGAACGGCGTATTTCGGACTCTTATAGGACTCTTATAGGGTCAAAAAGTATCAATTTGGATTAAAACAAATTATTTTTGTTGACTCTCAGTCTGAATTGTTCATCAGTTCAAACAAAAACGGCTTATTTTAGACGATCTTTTGCTTTGAACAAGAAAACTTACATCGAACAGACAAAAAACGTATTAATCTGGCATAAAAGAGCAATTTATGTATCACTTTGGATAAAGGCAGCTAATCCTATTCGTTTCATTGCTTAAAATAGACAAAATTGTTAATAAATCTAACAAAAACGCTGTATTCTAGCACAAAATACTAATTACATTATAGTTTCGACGAGAATAGCTTATTTGGAATGATTCATGCTTCCAAACGAGTAAATTTTTATTAAACAGATGCCAAACATCATGATTTGTCCTATAAAGACATTTTATATTGCAGTTTGTATTAAAACAAAATATTTTCGTTGATTCTTTGTTAGAAGCAGCAAACCTAACATTAAAGAATCTGAAAACTTTGTATTCGGACACAAACCACCAAATTTTGTACCAGTTTAGACAAAAACGGTTGATTTTCGACAATATTTTGCTTTGAACAAGAAAACTTATATCAAACTGACTAAAAACGTCTTATTTTAGCACAAAACAAAAGATTTGCGTTATAGTCTTAAAGCTGATTCATGCCATAATTTGGATAAAAACCAATTATTTTTGTTAATTCATTGTTACAAACAAGAAACCTTACATCAAAGAAACTGAAAACCCCTTATTTAGGCACAGAAATTCGAATTACGTTTCAGTCTGGACAAAAACTGCTTATTTTAGACGATCCTTTGTTTTGAACACGAAAACTTACATTAAAATGATTAAAAACGTCTTATTCTGGCTAAAAACTGCAAATTATATATTACTCTAGATAACAGCAATTTATCCTGATTACTCCTTTACTTAGAATAGAGTAAACTTGTATAAAACTTAATGAAAACTTTAAATTTCGTCTCAAAGAAATAATTTACGTTAAAGTTTTGACCAGCACTGTTTATTTCAAACGAAATTATGATTCGAAACTAATGAACTTTTATGGGGCAGATGCAAAACCACATATTACCATATAAAGCGTTGTTTTAAAGCAAAGTATTACCTTTTGCAACAAGAAATTTCACGTCAAAGAAACTGAAAACTTCGTATTCATACATAAATATCGAATTACGTATCAGTTTAGGCAAATACAGCTTATTTTAAACGATTCTTTGCTATAAACAAGAAAAATTTTATCAAGCATATTGAAAACGTCTTATTCTCGAAAATAAGAGCAAATTATGTATCAATTTTAACAAAAGCGGATTACTCTGTTTGATTCTATGCTTAGAGTAGAGTAAACTACTATAAAACGTAATGAAAACTCTATATTCAAGCTCAAAAGAACAAATTACGTAGTAGTTTTGACAAAAAAAATATTTCGGACGATTACATACTTCGAAGTAAGCAAACTTTAATTGAACATGTGCAAAAGCTAATACTTTGCTTTAAAATAACGATTTATGTGGTAATATGGTATTTTGCATCTGTCCTATAAAAGTTTACTCGTTTCGCTCCATAGAATCATTCGAAATAAATTATTTTGACACAACAACAACGAAAATAATTTGTTTTTGTTTAAACTGTAATATAAGTCGCTTTTATAAAACGAACTAAAACGTTTGGCATCTGTTTAGTGAAAGTTTTCTCGTTTGGGGGCATAAAATCGTTTGAAATTAACAGTTCTGGTCAAAACTATAACGTAAATTATTTCTTTGTATCACTTTAAAGATTTGCGTTATAGTCTTGACGAGAACTGTTAATTTCAAACGATTCTATGCTTTGTAACCAGTATACTTTCACTGAACAGAGGCAAAACGTCTGATTTCGCCTTTAAAAAACGATTTATGTCACAGTTTGGATTAAAACCAATGATTTTCGTTTATTCATTGTTACAAACAAGAAACCTTACATCAAAGAAACTGAAAACCTCTTATTCAGGCCCAGAAAATCAAATTACGTTTCAGTCTGGACACAAATTGCTTATTTTAGACGATTCTTTCTTTTGAACACGAAAACTTATATTAAAAAGATTAAAAACGTCTTATTCTGGCTCAAAACTGCAAATTATGTATTACTTTGGATAAATGCAGTTTATCCTGATTACTCCTTTGCTTAGAATAGAGCAAACTTGTATAAAACTTAATGAAAACTTTAAATTTCGTCTCAAAGAAATAATTTACGTTATAGTTTTGACCAGAACTGTTAGTTTCAAACGATTTTATGCCCCCAAACGAGAAAACTTTTACTAAACAGATGCCAAACGTCTTAGTTCGTTTAATAAAAACGACATGTTACAGTTTAAACAAAAAAAATATTTTCGTTGTTGTTGTGTCAAAATAATTTATTTCGAATGATTCAATGGAGCGAAACGAGTAAACTTTTATAGGACAGATGCAAAATACCATATTACCACATAAATCGTTATTTTAAAGCAAAGTATTAGCTTTTGCACTTGTTCAATTAAAGTTTGCTTACTTCGAAGTATGTAGTCCTCCGAAATAATTTTTTTTTGTCAAAACTATAACGTAATTTGTTCTTTTGAGCTTGAATATAGAGTTTTCATTACGTTTTAAAGTAGTTTACTCTACTCTAAGCATAGAATCAAACAGAGTGATCCGCTTTTGTTAAAACTGATACATAGTTTGCTCTTATTTTCGAGAATAAGACATTTTCAATATGTTTGATAAAATTTTTCTTGTTTATAGCAAGGAATCGTTTAAAATAAGCTGTATTTGCCTAAACTGATACGTAATTCGATATTTGTGCATGGATACGATGTTTTCAGTTTCTTTGACGTGAAATTTCTTGTTGCAAAAGGTAATAATTTGCTTTAAAACAACGCTTTATATGGTAATATGTGGTTTTGCATCTGCCCCATAAAATTTCATTAATTTCGAATCATAAAATCGTTCAAAAATATAACGTAAATTATTTCTTTGAGACGAAATTTAAAGTTTTCATTAAGTTTTATACAAGTTTACTCTATTCTAAGTAAAGGAGTAATCAGGATAAATTGCTTTTATCTAGAGTAATATATAATTTGCAGTTTTCAGCCAGAATAAGACGTTTTTATTCTTTTTAATGTAAGTTTTTGTATTCAAAACAAAGGATCGTCTAAAGTAAGCAGTTTTTGTCCAGACTGAAACGTAATTCGAATTTCTGTGCCTGAATTAGGGGTTTTCAGTTACTTTGATGTAAGGTTTCATGTTTGTAACAATGAATTAACGAAAATAATTGGTTTTTATCCAAACTGTGGCTTGAATCGTTTTTAAAAGGCGAAATAAGATGTTTTTCCTCTGTACAGTGAAAGTTTACTCGTTTCAAAGCATAGAACCGTTTGAAATTAACAGCTCTAGTTAAGACTATAACGCAAATCTTTTGTTTTGTGCTGAAATAAGACGTTTTTAGTCAGTTTGATATAAGTTTTCTTGTTCAAAGCAAAATATTGTCGAAAATCAACCGTTTTTGACTAAACTGATACAAAATTCGGTGGTTTGTGTCCGAATACAAAGTTTTCAGATTTTTTAATGTTAGGTTTGCTGCTTCTAACAAAGAATCAACGAAAATATTTTGTTTTAATACAAACTGCAATATAAAATGTCTTTATAGGACAAAACATGATGTTTGGCATCTGTTTAATAAAAATTTACTCGTTTGGAAGCATAGAATCATTCCAAATAAGCTATTCTCGTCGAAACTATAATGTAATTAGTATTTTGTGCTAGAATACAGCGTTTTTGTTAGATTTATTAACAATTTTGTCTATTTTGAGCAATGAAACGAATAGGATTAGCTGCCTTTATCCAAAGTGATACATAAATTGCTCTTTTATGCCAGATTAATACGTTTTTAATCTGTTCGATGTAAGTTTTCTTGTTCAAAGCAAAAGATCGTCTAAAATAAGCCGTTTTTGTTTGAACTGATAAACAATTCAGACTGAGACTCAACAAAAATAATTTGTTTTAATCCAAACTGATACTTTTTGACCCTATAAGAGTCCTATAAGAGTCTGAGATACGCTGTTCTCGTCAAGTCTATAACGTAATTCGTTTTTTTGTGTCAGAATACGACGTTTTCTGTCTGTTTAATATAAGTTTTTAACAATAATAATAATAACAATAATAATAATAATAATAATAATAATAATAATAATAATAGTAATAATAATAATAATATTAATAATAATAATAATGAAAATAATAATAGTAATAAAAGTAAGCTTAGTTTTCTAAGCAAAAATGAAGCTTATTTTGTGTGTTATATGAGCGTTTTCTCATTTCTATGCAAGAGATCATCTGTGATCTGTGTTTTTAGGCAAGAAATTGAATAAAATTAATAACTCATTTTAAAACTGGTATAAAAACCTTTACTATACAAAAGTTAATAATAATAATAATAATAATAATGATAATAATAATAATAATAATAATAATAATAATAATAATAATAATAATAATAATAATAATAATAATAATAATAATAATAATAATAATAATAATAATAATAATAATATTAATAATAATAATAATAATAATAATGATATAAATACTTATAATAATGAATTTCTTTCTAAATTAAAGCTTAGTTTTTCTAAGCAAAAATGATGCTTATTTTGTGTTATCTGAGCGTTTTCTCATTTCTATGCAAGAGATCATCTGTGATCTGTGTTTTTAGACAAGAAATTGTCTAAAATTAATAACTCATTTTAAAACTGGTATAAAAACATTTACTATACAAAAGTTATAATCGGTTTTTAATAATAATAATATTAATAATAATAATAATAATAATAGTAATAATAATAATAAAAATAATAGTAATATAATAATAATAATAATAATAATAGTAATAGTAACATAAGGAATAATAATAATAATACTTTTAATAAGGAAAAATGAAGCTTATTTTGTGTGTTACATGAGCGTTTTCTCATTTCTATGCAAAAGATCATGTGTGATCTGTGTTTTTAGGCAATCTAAGCCATTCTATAGTTTTTAATATTTAACAAAAATTTGCTTTAAAATAAAATGTTTGAAAAACTGAAATTAAACTAAATTAATTGTGTCTAACACTTTAGTAGAGGAAAAAGGAGGAGACATAAAAGTCACTAAAGTCTTAGAGTTGTCTTTAGTCGTCATATTAATAACAATAACATTTATAATAACAATACTAGTAGTACTAAATTTGCTTATATGCAAGCGCTTACTTAAGGTAACAGTTTTTTTGTTTTTTGCTTATATCTCGAAAACAGTTACGCCTATCAATTTTTACTTTTTTACCAAAATTAAAGGTGATAAAATTTCCTACAAAATAGTTATTTGCATTTTTCATGTAGAACTAACCATAAGCGAGATATAAGTTTGAAAATAATTAAAAATTAAAAAAAAGTGTTTTAACAGAAAATGTCTTGTGATTTAAAATACACTTAATTTATTGGGTCCAATACTTTATTAGAAGAAAAAAGAGGTGGCATAAAAGTCACTGAAGTCTTTAGAGTCGTTTTTAACTGCTGCATTTTTGTCTTCGTCTCAAACATTGAAAACTGAATTACATTTTTGTTCAGTAACAGTTACAGTTTTCTTATTGGTTTTTTGCTTATATCTCAAAAACAGTTACTCCTATCAAATTTTATCTTTCTTTCAAAATTAAAGCTGATAAAATTTCTAACAAAATAGTTATTTACATTTTTCTTGTAGGACCAAGCATAAACGAGTTATAGAGTTGGATATAAATAATATTTAACAAAAATTTGCTTTAAAATGAAATGCTTGAAAAACCGGAATTAAACTAAATTAATTGTGTCTAACACTTTAGTAGAGGAAAAAGGAGAAGACATAAAAGTCACTAAATGTTTCAGAGTCGTCTTTAGTCGTCATATTAATAACAATAACATTAATAATAATAATACTAATAGTACTAAATTTGCTTATATGCAAACGCTTAATTAAGGTAACAGTTTTTTGGTTTCTTGCTTATATCTCGAAAACAGTTACACCTATCAATTTTTATCTTTTTTTCAAAATTAAAGCTGATAAAATTTCCTACAAAATAGTTATTTGCATTTTTTTGTAGGACCAACCATAAGCGAGTTATAGAGTTGGATATAAATAATCTTTAACAAAAATTTGCTTTAAAATAAAATGTTTGAAAAACCGAAATTAAACTAAATTAAGACTAACACTTTAGTAGGAGAAAAAGGAGAAGACATAAAAGTCACCAAAGTCTTGAGAGTCGTTTTTAGTCGTCATATTAATAACAATAACATTAATAATAATAATACTAATATTACTAAATTTGCTTATATGCAAGCGCTTAATTAAGGTAACAGTTTTTTGGTTTCTTGCTTATATCTCGAAAACAGTTACTCCTATCAATTTTTAAATTTTTACTAAAATTAAAGCTGATAAAATTTCCTACAAAATAGTAATTTGCATTTTTCATGTAGGACTAACCATAAGCGAGATATAAGTTTGAAAATAATTAATATTTAAAAAAAAAGTGCTTTAACAGAAAATGTCTTGTGATTTAAAATACACTTAATTTAATGGGTCCAATACTTTATTAGAAGAAAAAAGAGGAGGCATAAAAGTCACTGAAGTCTTCAGAGTCGATTTTAAATGCTGCATTTTCGTCTTTGTCTCAAACATTGAAAACTGAATTACATTTTTGTTCAGTAACAGTTACAGATTTCTTATTGGTTTTTTGCTTATATCTCGAAAACTGTTACTCCTATAAAAATAAAAATAAATAAAATGTTTGAAAAACCGAAATTAAACTAAATTAATTAAGACTAACACTTTAGTCGAGGAAAAAGGAGAAGACATAAAAGTCACCAAAGTCTTGAGAGTCGTTTTTAGTCGTCATATTAATAACAATAACATTAATAATAATAATACTAATATTACTAAATTTGCTTATATGCAAGCGCTTAATTAAGGTAACAGTTTCTTGCTTATATCTCGAAAACAGTTACTCCTATCAATTTTTATCTTTTTACTAAAATTAAAGCTGATAAAATTTCCTACAAAATATTTATTTGCATTTTTTATGTAGGACTAACCATAAGCGAGATATAAGTTTGAAAATAATTAATATTTAAAAAAAAAGTGCTTTAACAGAAAATGTCTTGTGATTTAAAATACACTTAATTTATTGGGTCCAATACTTAATTAGAAAAAAAAGGAGGTGACAGTAAATGCTGCATTTTCGTCTTCGTCTCAAACATTAAATACTGAATTACATTTTTGTTTAGTAACTGTTACAGTTTTCACTTTGGTTTTTTGCTTATATCTCGAAAACTGTTACGCCTATCAATTTTTATCTTTCCTTCAAAATTAAAGCTGATAAAATTTTTTACAAAATAGTTTTTTGCATTTTTTTTGTAGGACCAACCATAAGCGAGTTATAGAGTTGGATATAAATAATCTTTAACAAACAATTGATATAAAATAAAATGTTTGAAAAACCGAAATTAAACTAAATTAATATTAAAACAATTATTAATATTATTATTATTAAAAACCGACTATAACTTTTGTATAGTAAATGTTTTTATACCAGTTTTAAAATGAGTTTTTAATTTTAGACAATTTCTTGCCTAAAAACACAGATCACAGATGATCTCTTGCATAGAAATGAGTAAACGCTAAGATAACTCAAAATAAGCTTCATTTTTCCTTAGAAAAACTAAGCTTTAATTTAGAAAGAAATTCATTATTATTAGTATTATTATTATTATTATTATTATTATTATTATTATTATTATTATTATTATTATTATTATTATTACTTTTATTGCTATTATTATTATTATTATTATTATTATTATTATTATTATTATTATTATTATTAAAAACCGATTATAACTTTTGTATAGTAAATGTTTTTATTGTATTTTAAATCACAAGGCATTTTCTGTTAAAGCACTTTTTTTTAAATATTAATTATTATCAAACTTATATCTCGCTTAAGGTTAGTCCTACATGAAAAATGCAAATTACTATTTTGTAGGAAATTTTATCAGCTTTAATTTTAGTAAAAAGATAAAAATTGATAGGAGTAACTGTTTTCGAGATATAGGCAAGAAACCAAAAAACTGTTATCTTAATTAAGCGCTTGCATATAAGCAAATATAGTACTATTAGTATTATTATTATTAATGTTATTGTTATTAATATGACGACTAAAGGCGACTCTGAAACCTTTAGTGACTTTTATGGTTTTTCCTTTTTCCTCTACTAAAGTGTTAAACACAATTAATTTAGTTTAATTTCAGTTTTTCAAACATTTAATTTTAAAGCAAATTTTTGTTAAAGATTATTTATATCTAACTCTTTAACTCGCTTACGGTAGGTCCTACAAAAGAAATGCATTTAACTATTTTGTAGGAAATTTTATCAGCTTTAATTTTGAAAGAAAGATAAAAATTGATAAGAGTAAATGTTTTCGAGATATAAGCAAAAAACCAAAGTGAAAACTGTTACAGTTACTGAACAAAAATGTAATTCAGTTTTCAATGTTTGAGACAAAGACAAAAATGCATCATTTACAAACGACTCTAAAAACTTCAGTGACCTTTCTGTCACCTCCTTTTTCTTTTAATAAAGTACTGGACCCAATAAATTAAGTGTATTTTAAATCACAAGACATTTTCTGTTAAAGCACTTTTTTTTTAAATATTAATTATTTTCAAACTTATATCTCGCTTATGGTTAGTCCTACATGAAAAATGCAAATAACTATTTTGTAGGAAATTTTATCAGCTTTAATTTTAGTGAAAAAATAAAAATTGATAGGAGTAACTGTTTTCGAGATACAAGCAAGAAACCAAAAAACTGTTACCTTAATTAAGGGCTTGCATATAAGCAAATTTAGTACTAAAAACAACTTTGAAGACTTTGGTGACTTTTATGTCTTCTTCTTTTTCCTCTACTAAAGTGTTAGACACAATTAATTAAGTTTAATTTCGGTTTTTCAAACATTTAATTTTAAAGCAAATTTTTGTTAAAGATTATTTATATCTAACTCTTTAACTCGCTTACGGTAGGTCCTACAAAAGAAATGCATTTAACTATTTTGTAGGAAATTTTATCAGCTTTAATTTTGAAAGAAAGATAAAAATTGATAAGAGTAAATGTTTTCGAGATATAAGCAAAAAACCAAAGTGAAAACTGTTACAGTTACTGAACAAAAATGTAATTCAGTTTTCAATGTTTGAGACAAAGACAAAAATGCATCATTTACAAACGACTCTAAAAACTTCAGTGACCTTTCTGTCACCTCCTTTTTCTTTTAATAAAGTACTGGACCCAATAAATTAAGTGTATTTTAAATCACAAGACATTTTCTGTTAAAGCACTTTTTTTTTAAATATTAATTATTTTCAAACTTATATCTCGCTTATGGTTAGTCCTACATGAAAAATGCGAATAACTATTTTGTAGAAAATTTTATTAGCTTTAATTTAGAAAAAAAGATAAAAATTGATAAGAGTAACTGTTTTCAAGATATAAGCAAAAAACCAATAAGAAAACTGTAACTGTTACTGAACAAAAATGTAATTCAGTTTTCAATGTTTGAGACGAAGACGAAAATGCAGCATTTACTGTCACCTCCTTTTTCTTCTAATTAAGTATTGGATCCATAAAATTAAGTGTATTTTAAATCACAAAACATTTTCTGTTAAATCACATTCTTTTTTAATTATTAATTAATTTCAAACTTATATCTCGCTTATGGGTAGTTCTACATAAAAAATGCAAATAACTATTTTGTAGGAAATTTTATCACCTTTAATTTTGGTGAAAAGATAAAAATTGATAGGAGAAACTGTTTTCGAGATATAAGCAAAAAACAAAAAAACTATTACCTTAATTAAGCGCTTGCATATAAGCAAATTTAGTACTACTAGTATTGTTATTATAAAGGTTATTGTTATTAATATGACGACTAAAGACAACTCTAAGACTTTAGTGACTTTTATGTCTCCTCCTTTTTCCTCTACTAGAGTGTTAGACACAATTAATTTAGTTTAATTTCAGTTTTTCAAACATTTTATTTTAAAGCAAATTTTTGTTATATATTATTTATATCCAACTCTATAACTCGCTTAAGGTTGGTCCTACAAGAAAAATGCAAATAACTATTTTGTAGAAAATTTTATCAGCATTAATTTTGAATGAAAGATAAAAATTGATAGGAGTAACTGTTTTCGAGATATAAGCAAAAAACCAAAGTGAAAACTGTAACAG
Organism: Tribolium castaneum; assembly: GCF_031307605.1. NCBI lineage: Eukaryota > Metazoa > Arthropoda > Insecta > Coleoptera > Tenebrionidae > Tribolium > Tribolium castaneum. The sequence goes on along the minus strand of NW_026986634.1, from coordinate 1,545,560 downwards.
TTACTGAACAAAAATGTATGTCAGTTTTCAATGTTTGAGACGAAGACGAAAATGCAGCATTTACTGTCACCTCCTTTTTCTTCTAATTAAGTATTGGACCCAATAAATTAAGTGTATTTTAAATCACAAGACATTTTCTGTTAAAGCAAATTTTTGTTATATATTATTTATATCCAACTCTATAACTCGCTTATGGTTGGTCCTACAAATAAAATGCAAATAACGATTTTGTAGGAAATTTTACCAGCATTAGTTTTGAAAGAAAGATAAAAATTGATAAGAGTAACAGTTTTCGAGATATAAGCAAAAATCCAATAAGAAAACTGTAACTGTTACTGAACAAAAATATAATTCAGTTTTCAATGTTTGAGACAAAGACGAAAATGCAGCATTTAAAATCGACTCTGAAGACTTCAGTGACTTTTATGTCACCTCCTTTTTCTTCTAATAAAGTATTGGACCCAATAAATTAAGTGTATTTTAAATCACAAGGCATTTTCTGTTAAAGCATTTTTTTTAAATATCAATTATTTTCAAACTCATATCTCGCTTATGGTTAGTCCTACATGAAAAATGCAAATAACTATTTTGTAGGAAATTTTATCAGTTTTAATTTTAGTAAAAAGATAAAAATTGTTAGGAGTAACTGTTTTCGAGATATAAGCAAAAAACCAAAGTGAAAACTGTTACAGTTACTGAACACAAATGTAATTCAGTTTTCAATGTTTGAGACGAAAACGAAAATGCAGCATTTAAAAACGACTCTGAAGACTTCAGTGATTTTTATGTCACCTCCTTTTTGTTCTAATAAAGTATTGGACCCAATAAATTAAGTGTATTTTAAATCACAAGACATTTTCTGTTAAAGCACTTTTTTTAAATATTAATTATTTTCAAACTTATATTTCGCTTATGGTTAGTCCTACATGAAAAATGCAAATAACTATTTTGTAGGAAATTTTGTCAGTTTTAATTTTAGTAAAAAGATAAAAATTGATAGGAATAACTGTTTTCGAGATATAAGCAAGAAACCAAAAAACTGTTACCTTAATAAAGCGCTTGCATATAAGCAAATTTAGTACTAAAAACAACTCTGAAGACTTTGGTAACTTTTATGTCTTCTCCTTTTTCCTCTACTAAAGTGTTAGACCCAATTAATTTAGTTTAATTTCGGTTTTTCAAACATTTTATTTTAAAACAAATTTTTGTTAAAGATTATTTATAGTTTGCATATAAGCAAATTTAGTACTATTAGTATTATTATTATTATTGTTATTGTTATTAATATGACGATTAAAGACAACTTTGAAACCTTTAGTGACTTTTATGTCTTCTCCTTTTTCTTCTACTAAAGTGTTAGACACAATTAATTTAGTTTAATTTCAGTATTTCAAACATTTTATTTTAAAGCAAATTTTTGTTAAATATTATTTATATCCATCTCTATAACTCGCTTATGCTTGGTCCAACAAGAAAAATGCAAATAACTATTTTGTAGGAAATTTTATCATCTTTAATTTTAGTAAAAAGATAAAAATTGATAGGAGTAACTGTTTTCGAGATATAAGCAAGAAACCAAAAAACTGTTACCTTAATAAAGGGCTTGCATATAAGCAAATTTAGTACTATTAGTATTATTATTATTAATGTTATTGTTATTAATATGACGACTAAAAACGACTCTGAAGACTTTTGTGACTTTTATGTCTTCTCATTTTTCCTATACTAAAGTGTTAGACTCAATTAATTTAGTTTAATTTCGGTTTTTCAAACATTTTATTTTAAAGCAAATTTTTGTTAAAGATTATTTATATCCAACTCTATAACTCGCTTATGGTTGGTCTTACAAAAGAAATGCAAATAACTATTTTGTAGAAAATTTTATCAGCTTTAATTTTGAGAGAAAGATAAAAATTGATAGGAGTAATTGTTTTCGAGATATAAGAAAAAACCAAAGTGAAAACTGTTACAGTTACTGAACAAAAATGTAATTCAGTTTTCAATGTTTGAGACGAAGACGAAAATGCAGCATTTAAAAACGACTCTGAAGACTTCAGTGACTTTTATGTCACCTCCATTTTCTTCTAATAAAGTATTCGACCCAATAAATTAAGTGTATTTTAAATCACAAGACATTTTCTGTTAAAGCACTTTTTTTTTAAATATTAATTATTTTCAAACTTATATCTCGCTTATGGTTAGTCCTACATAAAAAATGCAAATAACTATTTTGTAGGAAATTTTATCAGCTTTAATTTTTGTAAAAAGATAAAAATTGATAGGAGTAACTGTTTTCGAGATATAAGCAAGAAACCAAAAAACTGTTACCTTAATTAAGGGCTTGCATATAAGCAAATTTAGTACTAAAAACAACTCTGAAGACTTTGGTGACTTTTATGTCACCTCCTTTTTCTTCTAATAAAGTATTGGACCCATTAAATTAAGTGTATTTTAAATCACAAGACATTTTCTGTTAAAGCACTTTTTTTTAAATATTAATTATTTTCAATCTTATATCTCGCTTATGGTTAGTCCTACATAAAGAATGCAAATAACTATTTTGTAGGAAATTTTATCAGCTTGAATTTTAGTAAAAAGATAAAAATTGATAGGAGTAACTGTTTTCGAGATATAAGCCAGAAACCAAAACACTGTTACCTTAATTAAGCGTTTGCATATAAGCAAATTTAGTACTATTAGTATTATTATTATTAATGTTATTGTTATTAATATGACGATTAAAGACAACTTTGAAATCTTTAGTGACTTTTATGTCTTCTTCTTTTTCCTCTACTAATGTGTTAGACACAATTAAATTAGTTTAATTTCAGTTTTTCAAACATTTTATTTTAAAGCAAATTTTTGTTAAATATTATTTATATCCAACTCTATAACTCGCTTATGGTTGGTCCTACAAGAAAAATGCAAATAACTATTTTGTGGGAAATTTTATCAGCTTTAATTTTGAAAAAAAAATAAAAATTGATAGGAGTAACTGTTTTCGAGATATAAGCAAAAAACCAATAAGAAAACTGTGACTGTTACTGAACCAAAATGTAATTCAGTTTTCAATGTTTGAGACGAAGACGAAACTGCAGCATTTAAAAACGACTCTGAAGACTTCAGTGACTTTTATGTTACTTTCTTCTTCTTCTAATAAAGTATTAGACCCAATAAATTAAGTGTATTTTAAATCACAAGACATTTTCTGTTAAAGCACTTTTTTTTAAATATTAATTATTTTCAATCATATATCTCGCTAATGGTTAGTCTTACATGAAAAATGCAAATAACTATTTTGTAGGAAATTTTATCAGCTTTAATTTTAGTAAAAAGATAAAAATTGATAGGAGTAACTGTTTTCGAGATATAAGCAAGAAACCAAAATACTGTTACCTTAATAAAGCGCTTGCATATAAGCAAATTTAGTACTATTATTATTATTATTATTAATGTTATTGTTATTAATATGACGATTAAAGACAACTTTGAAACCTTTAGTGACTTTTATGTCTTCTTCTTTTTCCTCTACTAATGTGTTAGACACAATTAAATTAGTTTAATTTCAGTTTTTCAAACATTTTATTTTAAAGCAAATTTTTCTTAAAGATTATTTATATCCAACTCTATAACTCGCTTATGGTTGGTCCTAAAAAAAAAATGCTAAAAACTATTTTGTAGGAAATTTTATCTGCTTTAATTTTGAAGAAAAGATAAAAATTTATAGGAGTAACAGTTTTCGAGATATAAGCAAAAAACCAATAAGAAAACTGTAACTGTTACTGAACAAAAATGTAATTCAGTTTTCAATGTTTGAGACAAAGACGAAAATGCAGCATTTAAAATCGACTCTGAAGACTTCAGTGACTTTTATGTCTCCTCCTTTTTCTTCTAATAAAGTATTGGACCCATTAAATTAAGTGTATTTTAAATCACAAGACATTTTCTGTTAAAGCACTTTTTTTTTAAATATTGATTATTTTCAAACTTACATCTCGCTTATGGTTAGTCCTACATGAAAAATGCAAATAACTATTTTGTTGGAAATTTTATCAGCTTTAATTTTAGTAAAAAAATAAAAATTGATAGGAGTAACTGTTTTCGAGATATAAGCAAGAAACCAAAAAACTATTAACTTAATTAAGCGTTTGCATATAAGAAAATTTAGTACTATTAGTATTATTATTATTAATGTTATTGTTATTAATATGACGATTAAAGACGACTCTGAAATCTTTAGTGACTTTTATGTCTTCTTCTTTTTCCTCTACTAAAGTGTTAGACACAATTAATTTAGTTTAATTTCAGTATTTCAAACATTTTATTTTAAAGCAAATTTTTGTTAAATATTATTTAAATCCATCTCTATAACTCGCTTATGCTTGGTCCTACAAGAAAAATGCAAATAACTATTTCGTAGGAAATTTTATCAGCTTTAATTTTGGTAAAAAGATAAAAATTGATAGGAGTAACTGTTTTCGAGATATAAGCAAGAAACCAAAAAACTGTTACCTTAATAAAGCGCTTGCATATAAGCAGATTTAGTACTATTAGTATTATTATTATTAATGTTATTGTTATTAATATGACGACTAAAAACGATTCTGAAGACTTTGGTGACTTTTATGTCTTTTTCTTTTTTCTCTACTAAAGTGTTAGACTCAATTAATTTAGTTTAATTTCGGTTTTTCAAACATTTTATTTAAAGCAAATTTTTGTTAAATATTATTTATATCCAACTCTATAAATCGCTTATGGTTGGTCCTACAAGAAAAATGCAAATAACTATTTTGTAGAAAGCTTTATCAGCTTTAATTTTAAAAGAAAGATAAAAATTGATAGGAGTAACTGTTTTCGAGATATAAGCAAAAAACCAATAAGAAAACTGTGACTGTTACTGAACAAAAATGTAATTCAGTTTTCAATGTTTGAGACGAAGACGAAACTGCAGCATTTAAAAACGACTCTGAAGACTTCAGTGACTTTTATGTCACTTCCTTTTTTTTCTAATAAAGTATTGGACCCAATAAATTAAGTGTATTTTAAATCACAAGACATTTTCTGTTAAAGCACTTTTTTTTTAAATATTAATTATTTTCAATCATATATCTCGCTTATGGTTAGTCCTACATGAAAAATGCAAATAAGTATTTTGTAGGAAATTTTATCAGCTTGAATTTTAGTAAAAAGATAAAAATTGATAGGAGTAACCGTTTTCGAGATATAAGCAAGAAACCAAAACACTGTTACCTTAATTAAGCGTTTGCATATAAGCAAATTTAGTACTATTAGTATTATTATTATTAATGTTATTGTTATTAATATGACAACTAAAGACAACTCTGAAACCTTTAGTGACTTTTATGTCTTTTCCTTTTTCCTCTACTAAAGTGTTAGACACAATTAAATTAGTTTAATTTCAGTTTTTCAAACATTTTATTTTAAAGCAAATTTTTGTTAAATATTATTTATATCCAACTCTACAACTCGCTTATGGTTGGTCCTACAAGAAAAATGCAAATAACTATTTTGTAGGAAATTTTATCAGCTTTAATTTTAGTAAAAAGATAAAAATTGATAGGAGTAACTGTTTTCGAGATATAAGCAAGAAACCAAAAAACTGTTACCTTAATAAAGCGCTTGCATATAAGCAGATTTAGTACTATTAGTATTATTATTATTAATGTTATTGTTATTAATATGACGACTAAAAACGATTCTGAAGACTTTGGTGACTTTTATGTCTTTTTCTTTTTTCTCTACTAAAGTGTTAGACACAATTAATTTAGTTTAATTTCAGTATTTCAAACATTTTATTTTTAAGCAAGTTTTTGTTAAATATTATTTATATCCAACTTTATAACTCGCTTATGGTTGGTCCTACAAGAAAAATGCAAATAACTATTTTGTAGGAAATGTTATCAGCTTTAATTTTGAAAGAAAGATAAAAATTGATAGGAGTAACTGTTTTCGAGATATAAGCAAAAAACCAAAGTAAAAACTGTTACCGTTTCAGAACAAAAATGTAATTCAGTTTTCAATGTTTGAGACGAAGACGAAAATGCAGCATTTAAAATCGACTCTGAAGACTTCAGTGACTTATGTCACCCCCTTTTTCTTCTAATAAAGTATTGGACCTAATAAATTAAGTGTATTTTAAATCACAAGACATTTTCTGTTAAAGCACTTTTTTTTTAAATATTAATTATTTTCAAACTTATATCTCGCTTATAGTTAGTCCTACATGAAAAATGCAAATAACTATTATGTAGGAAATTTTATCAGCTTTAATTTTAGTAAAAAGATAAAAATTGATAGGAGTAACTGTTTTCGAGATATAAGCAAGGAACCAAAACACTGTTACCTTAATTAAGCGTTTGCATATAAGCAAATTTAGTACTATTAGTATTACTATTATTAATGTTATTGTTAATTATATGACGACTAAAGACGACTCTGAAACATTTAGTGACTTTTATGTCTTTTCTTTTTTCTTCTACTAAAGTGTTAGACACAATTAATTTAGTTAAATTCCGGTTTTTCAAGCATTTTATTTTAAAGCAAATTTTTGTTAAATATTATTTATATCCAACTCTATAACTCGTTTATGCTTGGTCCTACAAGAAAAATGTAAATAACTATTTTGTTGGAAATTTTATCAGCTTTAATTTTAGTAAAAAAATAAAAATTGATAGGAGTAACTGTTTTCTAGATATAAGCAAGAAACCAAAAAACTGTTAATTTAATTAAGCGTTTGCATATAAGCAAATTTAGTCCTATTAGTATTATTATTATTAATGTTATTGTTATTAATATGACGATTAAAAACGACTCTGAAATCTTTAGTGACTTTTATGTCTTCTTCTTTTTCCTCTACTAAAGTGTTAGACACAATTAATTTAGTTTAATTTCAGTATTTCAAACATTTTATTTTAAAGCAAATTTTTGTTAAATATTATTTAAATCCATCTCTATAACTCGCTTATGCTTGGTCCTACAAGAAAAATGCAAATAACTATTTTGTAGGAATTTTTATCAACTTTAATTCTAGTAAAAAGATAAAAATTGATAGGAGTAACTGTTTTCGAGATATAAGCAAGAAACCAAAAAACTGTTACCTTAATAAAGCTCTTGCATATAAGCAGATTTAGTACTATTAGTATTATTATTATTAAAGTTATTGTTATTAATATGACGACTAAAAACGATTCTGAAGACTTTGGTGACTTTTATGTCTTTTTCTTTTTTCTCTACTAAAGTGTTAGACACAATTAATTTAGTTTAATTTCAGTATTTCAAACATATTATTTTTAAGCAAGTTTTTGTTAAATATTATTTATATCCAACTTTATAACTCGCTTATGGTTGGTCCTACAAGAGAAATGCTAAAAACTATTTTGTAGGAAATTTTATCAGCTTTAATTTTGAAGAAAAGATAAAAATTTATAGGAGTAACTGTTTTCGAGATATAAGCACAAAACCAAATTGAAAATTGTAACCGTTACTGAACAAAAATGTAATTCAGTTTTCAATGTTTGAGACGAAGACGAAAATGCAGTATTTAAAAACGACTCTGAAAACTTCAGTGACTTTTAAGTCACCTTCTTTTTTTTCTAATAAAGTATTGGACCCAATAAATTAAGTGTATTTTAAATCACAAGACATTTTCTGTTAAAGCACATTTTTTTTAAATATTGATTATTTTCAAACTTACATCTCGCTTATGGTTAGTCCTACATAAAAAATACAAATAACTATTTTGTAGGAAATTTTATCAGCTTTAATTTTAGTAAAAAGATAAAAATTGATAGGAGTAACTGTTTTCGAGATATAAGCAAGAAACCAAAAAACTGTTAATTTAATTAAGCGTTTGCATATAAGCAAATTTAGTACTATTAGTATTATTATTATTAATGTTATTGTTATTAATATGACGATTAAAAACGACTCTGAAATCTTTAGTGACTTTTATGTCTTCTTCTTTTTCCTCTACTAAAGTGTTAGACACAATTAATTTAGTTTAATTTCAGTATTTCAAACATTTTATTTTAAAGCAAATTTTTGTTAAATATTATTTAAATCCATCTCTATAACTCGCTTATGCTTGGTCCTACAAGAAAAATGCAAATAACTATTTTGTAGGAATTTTTATCAACTTTAATTCTAGTAAAAAGATAAAAATTGATAGGAGTAACTGTTTTCGAGATATAAGCAAGAAACCAAAAAACTGTTACCTTAATAAAGCTCTTGCATATAAGCAGATTTAGTACTATTAGTATTATTATTATTAAAGTTATTGTTATTAATATGACGACTAAAAACGATTCTGAAGACTTTGGTGACTTTTATGTCTTTTTCTTTTTTCTCTACTAAAGTGTTAGACACAATTAATTTAGTTTAATTTCAGTATTTCAAACATATTATTTTTAAGCAAGTTTTTGTTAAATATTATTTATATCCAACTTTATAACTCGCTTATGGTTGGTCCTACAAGAGAAATGCTAAAAACTATTTTGTAGGAAATTTTATCAGCTTTAATTTTGAAGAAAAGATAAAAATTTATAGGAGTAACTGTTTTCGAGATATAAGCAAAAAACCAAATTGAAAATTGTAACCGTTACTGAACAAAAATGTAATTCAGTTTTCAATGTTTGAGACGAAGACGAAAATGCAGTATTTAAAAACGACTCTGAAAACTTCAGTGACTTTTAAGTCACCTTCTTATTTTTCTAATAAAGTATTGGACCCAATAAATTAAGTGTATTTTAAATCACAAGACATTTTCTGTTAAAGCACATTTTTTTTAAATATTGATTATTTTCAAACTTACATCTCGCTTATGGTTAGTCCTACATAAAAAATACAAATAACTATTTTGTAGGAAATTTTATCAGCTTTAATTTTAGTAAAAAGATAAAAATTGATAGGAGTAACTGTTTTCGAGATATAAGCAAGAAACCAAAAAACTGTTACCTTAATAAAGCGCTTGCATATAAGCAGATTTAGTACTATTAGTATTATTATTATTAATGTTATTGTTATTAATATGACGACTAAAAACGATTCTGAAGACTTTGGTGACTTTTATGTCTTTTTCTTTTTTCTCTACTAAAGTGTTAGACACAATTAATCTAGTTTAATTTCAGTATATCAAACATATTATTTTTATGCAAGTTTTTGTTAAATATTATTTATATCCAACTTTATAACTCGCTTATGGTTGGTCCTACAAGAGAAATGCAAATAACTATTTTGTAGGAAATGTTATCAGCTTTAATTTTGAAAGAAAGATAAAAATTGATAGGAGTAACTGTTTTCGAGATATAAGCAAAAAACCAAAGTAAAAACTGTTACCGTTTCAGAACAAAAATGTAATTCAGTTTTCAATGTTTGAGACGAAGACGAAAATGCAGCATTTAAAATCGACTCTGAAGACTTCAGTGACTTATATGTCACCCCCTTTTTTTTCTAATAAAGTATTGGACCTAATAAATTGAGTGTATTTTATATCACAAGACATTTTCTGTTAAAGCACTTCTTTTTTAAATATTAATTATTTTCAATCTTATATCTCGCTTATGGTTAGTCCTACATAAAAAATCAAATAACTATTTTGTTGGAAATTTTATCAGCTTGAATTTTAGTAAAAAGATAAAAATTGATAGGAGTAACTGTTTTCGAGATATAAGCAAGAAACCAAAACACTGTTACCTTAATTAAGCGTTTGCATATAAGCAAATTTAGTACTATTGGTATTATTATTATTAATGTTATTGTTATTAATATGACGATTAAAGACGACTCTGAAATCTTTAGTGACTTTTATGTCTTCTTCTTTTTCCTCTACTAAAGTGTTAGACACAATTAATTTAGTTTAATTTCAGTATTTCAAACATTTTATTTTAAAGCAAATTTTTGTTAAATATTATTTAAATCCATCTCTATAACTCGCTTATGCTTGGTCCTACAAGAAAAATGCAAATAACTATTTTGTAGGAAATTTTATCAGCTTTAATTTTAGTAAAAAGATAAAAATTGATAGGAGTAACTGTTTTCGAGATATAAGCAAGAAACCAAAAAACTGTTAACTTAATTAAGCGTTTGCATATAAGCAAATTTAGTACTATTAGTATTATTATTATTAATGTTATTGTTTTTAATATGACGATTAAAGACGACTCTGAAATCTTTAGTGACTTTTATGTCTTCTTCTTTTTCCTCTACTAAAGTGTTAGACACAATTAATTTAGTTTAATTTCAGTATTTCAAACATTTTATTTTAAAGCAAATTTTTGTTAAATATTATTTAAATCCATCTCTATAACTCGCTTATGCTTGGTCCAACAAGAAAATTGCAAATAACTATTTTGTAGGAAATTTTATCAGCTTTAATTTTAGTAAAAAGATAAAAATTGATAGGAGTAACTGTTTTCGGGATATAAGCAAGAAACCAAAAAACTGTTACCTTAATAAAGCGCTAGCATATAAGCAGACTTAGTACTATTAGTATTATTATTATTAATGTTATTATTATTAATATGACGACTAAAAACGATTCTGAAGACTTTGGTGACTTTTATGTCTTTTTCTTTTTTCTCTACTAAAGTGTTAGACACAATTAATTTAGTTTAATTTCAGTATTTCAAACATATTATTTTTAAGCAAGTTTTTGTTAAATATTATTTATATCCAACTTTATAACTCGCTTATGGTTGGTCCTACAAGAGAAATGCAAATAACTATTTTGTAGGAAATGTTATCCGCTTTACTTTTGAAAGAAAGATAAAAATTGATAGGAGTAACTGTTTTCGAGATATAAGCAAAAAACCAAAGTAAAAACTGTTACCGTTTCAGAACAAAAATGTAATTCAGTTTTCAATGTTTGAGACGAAGACGAAAATGCAGCATTTAAAATCGACTCTGAAGACTTCAGTGACTTATATGTCACCCCCTTTTTTTTCTAATAAAGTATTGGACCTAATAAATTAAGTGTATTTTAAATCACAAGACATTTTCTGTTAAAGCACTTTTTTTTTAAATATTAATTATTTTCAATCTTACATCTCGCTTATGGTTAGTCCTACATAAAAAATGCAAATAACTATTTTGTAGGAAATTTTATCAGCTTGAATTTTAGTAAAAAGATGAAAATTGATAGGAGTAACTGTTTTCGAGATATAAGCAAGAAACCAAAACACTGTTACCTTAATTAAGCGTTTGCATATAAGCAAATTTAGTACTATTGGTATTATTATTATTGTTATTAATATGACGATTAAAGACGACTCTGAAATCTTTAGTGACTTTTATGTCTTCTTCTTTTTCCTCTACTAAAGTGTTAGACACAATTAATTTAGTTTAATTTCAGTATTTCAAACATTTAATTTTAAAGCAAATTTTTGTTAAATATTATTTAAATCCATCTCTATAACTCGCTTATGCTTGGTGCTACAAGAAAAATGCAAATAACTATTTTGTAGGAAATTTTATCAGCTTTAATTTTAGTAAAAAGATAAAAATTGATAGGAGTAACTGTTTTCGAGATATAAGCAAGAAACCAAAAAACTGTTACCTTAATAAAGCGCTTGCATATAAGCAGATTTAGTACTATTAGTATTATTATTATTAATGTTATTGTTATTAATATGACGACTAAAAACGATTCTGAAGACTTTGGTGACTTTTATGTCTTTTTCTTTTTTCTCTACTAAAGTGTTAGACACAATTAATTTAGTTTAATTTCAGTGTTTTAAACATTTTATTTTAAAGCAAATTTTTGTTAAATATTATTTAAATCCATCTCTATAACTCGCTTATGCTTGGTCCTACAAGAAAAATGCAAATAACTATTTTGTAGGAAATTTTATCAGCTTTAATTTTAGTAAAAAGATAAAAATTGATAGGAGTAACTGTTTTCGAGATATAAGCAAGAAACCAAAAAACTGTTACCTTAATAAAGCGCTTGCATATAAGCAGACTTAGTACTATTAGTATTATTATTATTAATGTTATTGTTATTAATATGACGACTAAAAACGATTCTGAAGACTTTGGTGACTTTTATGTCTTTTTCTTTTTTCTCTACTAAAGTGTTAGACACAATTAATTTAGTTTAATTTCAGTATTTCAAACATATTATTTTTAAGCAAGTTTTTGTTAAATATTATTTATATCCAACTTTATAACTCGCTTATGGTTGGTCCTACAAGAGAAATGCAAATAACTATTTTGTAGGAAATGTTATCCGCTTTACTTTTGAAAGAAAGATAAAAATTGATAGGAGTAACTGTTTTCGAGATATAAGCAAAAAACCAAAGTAAAAACTGTTACCGTTTCAGAACAAAAATGTAATTCAGTTTTCAATGTTTGAGACGAAGACGAAAATGCAGCATTTAAAATCGACTCTGAAGACTTCAGTGACTTATATGTCACCCCCTTTTTTTTCTAATAAAGTATTGGACCTAATAAATTAAGTGTATTTTAAATCACAAGACATTTTCTGTTAAAGCACTTTTTTTTTAAATATTAATTATTTTCAATCTTACATCTCGCTTATGGTTAGTCCTACATAAAAAATGCAAATAACTATTTTGTAGGAAATTTTATCAGCTTGAATTTTAGTAAAAAGATGAAAATTGATAGGAGTAACTGTTTTCGAGATATAAGCAAGAAACCAAAACACTGTTACCTTAATTAAGCGTTTGCATATAAGCAAATTTAGTACTATTGGTATTATTATTATTAATGTTATTGTTATTAATATGACGATTAAAGACGACTCTGAAATCTTTAGTGACTTTTATGTCTTCTTCTTTTTCCTCTACTAAAGTGTTAGACACAATTAATTTAGTTTAATTTCAGTATTTCAAACATTTTATTTTAAAGCAAATTTTTGTTAAATATTATTTAAATCCATCTCTATAACTCGCTTATGCTTGGTGCTACAAGAAAAATGCAAATAACTATTTTGTAGGAAATTTTATCAGCTTTAATTTTAGTAAAAAGATAAAAATTGATAGGAGTAACTGTTTTCGAGATATAAGCAAGAAACCAAAAAACCGTTACCTTAATAAAGCGCTTGCATATAAGCAGATTTAGTACTATTAGTATTATTATTATTAATGTTATTGTTATTAATATGACGACTAAAAACGATTCTGAAGACTTTGGTGACTTTTATGTCTTTTTCTTTTTTCTCTACTAAAGTGTTAGACACAATTAATTTAGTTTAATTTCAGTATTTCAAACATTTTATTTTTAAGCAAGTTTTTGTTAAATATTATTTATATCCAACTTTATAACTCGCTTATGGTTGGTCCTTCAAGAGAAATGCAAATAACTATTTTGTAGGAAATGTTATCAGCTTTAATTTTGAAAGAAAGATAAAAATTGATAGGAGTAACTGTTTTCGAGATATAAGCACAAAACCAAAGTAAAAACTGTTACCGTTTCAGAACAAAAATGTAATTCAGTTTTCAATGTTTGAGACGAAGACGAAAATGCAGCATTTAAAATCGACTCTGAAGACTTCAGTGACTTATATGTCACCCCCTTTTTTTTCTAATAAAGTATTGGACCTAATAAATTAAGTGTATTTTAAATCACAAGACATTTTCTGTTAAAGCACTTCTTTTTTAAATATTAATTATTTTCCATCTTATATCTCGCTTATGGTTAGTCCTACATAAAAAATGCAAATAACTATTTTGTAGGAAATTTTATCAGCTTGAATTTTGGTAAAAAGATAAAAATTGATAGGAATATCTGTTTTCGAGATATAAACAAGAAACCAGAACACTGTTACCTTAATTAAGCGTTTGCATATAAGCAAATTTAGTACTATTGGTATTATTATTATTAATGTTATTGTTATTAATATGACGATTAAAGACAACTTTGAAACTTTTAGTGACTTTTATGTCTTCTTCTTTTTCCCCTACTAAAGTGTTAGACACAATTAAATTAGTTTAATTTCAGTTTTTCAAACACTTTATTTTAAAGCAAATTTTTGTTAAATATTATTTATATCCAACTCTATAACTCGCTTATGGTTGGTCCTACAAGAAAAATGTAAATAACTATTTTGTAGGAAATTTTATCAGCTTTAATTTTGAAAAAAAGATAAAAATTGATAGGAGTAACTGTTTTCGAGATATAAGCAAAAAACCAATAAGAAAACTGTGACTGTTACTGAACAAAAATGTAATCCAGTTTTCAATGTTTGAGACGAAGACGAAACTGCAGCATTTAAAAACGACTCTGAAGACTTCAGTGACTTTTATGTCACTTTCTTTTTCTTCTAATAAAGTATTAGACCCAATAAATTAAGTGTATTTTAAATCACAAGACATTTTCTGTTAAAGCACTTTTTTTTTAAATATTAATTATTTTCAATCATATATCTCGCTTATAGTTAGTCTTACATGAAAAATGCAAATAACTATTTTGTAGGAAATTTTATCAGCTTTAATTTTAGTAAAAAGATAAAAATTGATAGGAGTAACTGTTTTCGAGATATAAGCAAGAAACCAAAAAACTGTTACCTTAATAAAGCGCTTGCATATAAGCAAATTTAGTACTATTAGTATTATTATTATTAATGTTATTGTTATTAAGATGACGACTAAAAACGACTCTGAAGACTTTGGTGACTTTTATGTCTTCTCCTTTTTCATATACTAAAGTGTTAGACTCAATTAATTTAGTTTAATTTCGGTTTTTCAAACATTTTATTTTAAAGCAAATTTTTGTTAAATATTATTTATATCTAACTCTATAACTCGCTTATGGTTGGTCCTACAAGAAAAATGCAAATAACTATTTTGTAGGAAATTTTATCGGCTTTAATTTTGAAAAAAAGATAAAAATTGATAGGATTAACTGTTTTCGAGATATAAGAAAAAACCAATAAGAAAACTGTGACTGTTACTGAACAAAAATATAATTCAGTTTTCAATGTTTGAGACGAAGACGAAACAGTAGCATTTAAAAACGACTCTGAAGATTTCAGTGACTTTTATGTCACTTTCTTTTTCTTCTAATAAAGTATTAGACCCAATAAATTAAGTGTATTTTAAATCACAAGACATTTTCTGTTAAAGCACTTTTTTTTTAAATATTAATTATTTTCAATCATATATCTCGCTTATGGTTAGTTTTACATGAAAAATGCAAATAACTATTTTGTAGGAAATTTTATCAGCTTTAATTTTTGTAAAAAGATAAAAATTGATAGGAGTAACTGTTTTCGAGATATAAGCAAAAAACCAAAGTAAAAACTGTTACCGTTTCAGAACAAAAATGTAATTCAGTTTTCAATGTTTGAGACGAAAACGAAAATGCAGCATTTAAAATCGACTCTGAAGACTTCAGTGACTTATATGTCACCCCCTTTTTTTTCGAATAAAGTATTGGACCTAATAAATTAAGTGTATTTTAAATCACAAGACATTTTCTGTTAAAGCACTTTTTTTTTAAATATTAATTATTTTCAATCTTATATCTCGCTTATGGTTAGTCCTACATAAAAAATGCAAATAACTATTTTGTAGGAAATTTTATCAGCTTGAATTTTAGTAAAAAGATGAAAATTGATAGGAGTAACTGTTTTCGAGATATAAGCAAGAAACCAAAACACTGTTACCTTAATTAAGCGTTTGCATATAAGCAAATTTAGTACTATTGGTATTATTATTATTAATGTTATTGTTATTAATATGACGATTAAAGACAACTCTGAAATCTTTAGTGACTTTTATGTCTTCTTCTTTTTCCTCTACTAAAGTGTTAGACACAATTAATTTAGTTTAATTTCAGTATTTCAAACATTTTATTTTAAAGCAAATTTTTGTTAAATATTATTTAAATCCATCTCTATAACTCGCTTATGCTTGGTGCTACAAGAAAAATGCAAATAACTATTTTGTAGGAAATTTTATCAGCTTTAATTTTAGTAAAAAGATAAAAATTGATAGGAGTAACTGTTTTCGAGATATAAGCAAGAAACCAAAAAACTGTTACCTTAATAAAGCGCTTGCATATAAGCAGATTTAGTACTATTAGTATTATTATTATTAATGTTATTGTTATTAATATGACGACTAAAAACGATTCTGAAGACTTTGGTGACTTTTATGTCTTTTTCTTTTTTCTCTACTAAAGTGTTAGACACAATTAATTTAGTTTAATTTCAGTATTTCAAACATTTTATTTTTAAGCAAGTTTTTGTTAAATATTATTTATATCCAACTTTATAACTCGCTTATGGTTGGTCCTTCAAGAGAAATGCAAATAACTATTTTGTAGGAAATGTTATCAGCTTTAATTTTGAAAGAAAGATAAAAATTGATAGGAGTAACTGTTTTCGAGATATAAGCAAAAAACCAAAGTAAAAACTGTTACCGTTTCAGAACAAAAATGTAATTCAGTTTTCAATGTTTGAGACGAAAACGAAAATGCAGCATTTAAAATCGACTCTGAAGACTTCAGTGACTTATATGTCACCCCCTTTTTTTTCTAATAAAGTATTGGACCTAATAAATTAAGTGTATTTTAAATCACAAGGCATTTTCTGTTAAAGCACTTCTTTTTTAAATATTAATTATTTTCCATCTTATATCTCGCTTATGGTTAGTCCTACATAAAAAATGCAAATAACTATTTTGTAGGAAATTTTATCAGCTTGAATTTTAGTAAAAAGATAAAAATTGATAGGAGTAACTGTTTTCGAGATATAAGCAAGAAACCAGAACACTGTTACCTTAATTAAGCGTTTGCATATAAGCAAATTTAGTACTATTGGTATTATTATTATTAATGTTATTGTTATTAATATGACGATTAAAGACAACTTTGAAACTTTTAGTGACTTTTATGTCTTCTTCTTTTTCCTCTACTAAAGTGTTAGACACAATTAAATTAGTTTAATTTCAGTTTTTCAAACACTTTATTTTAAAGCAAATTTTTGTTAAATATTATTTATATCCAACTCTATAACTCGCTTATGGTTGGTCCTACAAGAAAAATGCAAATAACTATTTTATAGGAAATTTTATCAGCTTTAATTTTGAAAAAAAGATAAAAATTGATAGGAGTAACTGTTTTCGAGATATAAGCAAAAAACCAATAAGAAAACTGTGACTGTTACTGAACAAAAATGTAATCCAGTTTTCAATGTTTGAGACGAAGACGAAACTGCAGCATTTAAAAACGACTCTGAAGACTTCAGTGACTTTTATGTCACTTTCTTTTTCTTCTAATAAAGTATTAGACCCAATAAATTAAGTGTATTTTAAATCACAAGACATTTTCTGTTAAAGCACTTTTTTTTAAATATTAATTATTTTCAATCATATATCTCGCTTATGGTTAGTCTTACATGAAAAATGCAAATAACTATTTTGTAGGAAATTTTATCAGCTTTAATTTTAGTAAAAAGATAAAAATTGATAGGAGTAACTGTTTTCGAGATATAAGCAAGAAACCAAAAAACTGTTACCTTAATAAAGCGCTTGCATATAAGCAAATTTAGTACTATTAGTATTATTATTATTAATGTTATTGTTATTAAGATGACGACTAAAAACGACTCTGAAGACTTTGGTGACTTTTATGTCTTCTCCTTTTTCATATACTAAAGTGTTAGACTCAATTAATTTAGTTTAATTTCGGTTTTTCAAACATTTTATTTTAAAGCAAATTTTTGTTAAATATTATTTATATCTAACTCTATAACTCGCTTATGGTTGGTCCTACAAGAAAAATGCAAATAACTATTTTGTAGGAAATTTTATCAGCTTTAATTTTGAAAAAAAGATAAAAATTGATAGGATTAACTGTTTTCGAGATATAAGCAAAAAACCAATAAGAAAACTGTGACTGTTACTGAACAAAAATATAATTCAGTTTTCAATGTTTGAGACGAAGACGAAACAGCAGCATTTAAAAACGACTCTGAAGATTTCAGTGACTTTTATGTCACTTTCTTTTTCTTCTAATAAAGTATTAGACCCAATAAATTAAGTGTATTTTAAATCACAAGACATTTTCTGTTAAAGCACTTTTTTTTTAAATATTAATTATTTTCAATCATATATCTCGCTTATGGTTAGTTTTACATGAAAAATGCAAATAACTATTTTGTAGGAAATTTTATCAGCTTTAATTTTTGTAAAAAGATAAAAATTGATAGGAGTAACTGTTTTCGAGATATAAGCAAGAAACCAAAAAACTGTTATCTTAATAAAGCGCTTGCATATAAGCAAATTTAGTACTATTAGTATTATTATTATTAATGTTATTGTTATTAATATGACGACTAAAAACGACTCTGAAGACTTTGGTGACTTTTATGTCTTTTCCTTTTTCCTATACTAAAGTGTTAGACTCAATTAATTTAGTTTAATTTCGGTTTTTCAAACATTTTATTTTAAAGCAAATTTTTGTTAAATATTATTTATATCCAACTCTATAACTCGCTTATGGTTGGTCCTACAAAAAAATGCAAATAACTATTTTGTAGGAAATTTTATCAGCTTTAATTTTGAAAAAAAGATAAAAATTGAAAGGAGTAACTGTTTTCGAGGTATAAGCAAGAAACCAAAAAACTGTTACCTTAATTAAGCGTTTGCATATAAGCAAATTTAGTACTAATAGTATTATTATTATTAATGTTATTGTTATTAATATGACGACTAAAGACGACTCTGAAACATTTAGTGACTTTTATGTCTTCTCCTTTTTCCTCAACTAAAGTGTTAGACACAATTAATTTAGTTTAATTCCGGTTTTTCAAGCATTTTTTTTAAAGCAAATTTTTGTTAAATATTATTTATATCCAACTCTATAACTCGTTTATGCTTGGTCCTACAAGAAAAATGTAAATAACTATTTTGTTGGAAATTTTATCAGCTTTAATTTTGAAGGGAAGATAAAATTTGATAGGAGTAACTGTTTTCGAGATATAAGCAAAAAACCAATAAGAAAACTGTAACTGTTACTGAACAAAAATGTAATTCAGTTTTCAATGTTTGAGACAAAGACGAAAATGCAGCATTTAAAATCGACTCTGAAGACTTCAGTGACTTTTATGTCTCCTCCTTTTTCTTCTAATAAAGTATTGGACCCATTAAATTAAGTGTATTTTAAATCACAAGACATTTTCTGTTAAAACACTTTTTTTTAATTAATAATTATTTTCAAACTTATATCTCGCTTATGGTTAGTTCTACATGAAAAATGCAAATAACTATTTTGTAGGAAATTTTATCACCTTTAATTTTGGTGAAAAAGTAAAAATTGATAGGAGTAACTGTTTTCGAGATATATGCAAAAAACAAAATAACTGTTACCTTAATTAAGCGCTTGCATATAAGCAAATTTAGTACTACTAGTATTGTTATTATAAATGTTATTGTTATTAATATGACAACTAAAGACAACTTTAAGACTTTAGTGACTTTTATGTCTCCTCCTTTTTCCTCTACTAAAGTGTTAGACACAATTAATTTAGTTTAATTTCGGTTTTTCAAACATTTTATTTTAAAGCAAATTTTTGTTAAATATTAAAATCTATAAAATGGCTTAGATTGCCTAAAAACACAGATCACACATAATCTTTTGCATAAAAATGAGAAAACGCTCATGTAACACACAAAATAAGCTCCATTTTTCCTTTTTAAAAGTATTATTATTATTATTACTTTTGTTACTATTACTATTATTATTATTATTATTATTATTATTATTATTATTGTTATTATTATTATTATTATTATTATTATTATTAAAAACTTATATTAAACAGACAGAAAACGTCGTATTCTGACACAACTTAAAACACAGATCACACATGATCTTTTGCTTAGAAATGAGAAAACGCTCATATAACACAAAATAAGCTTCATTTTGGCTTAGAAAACTAAGCTTACTTTTACTACTACTATTATTATTATTTTTATTATTATTATTATTATTACTATTATTATTATTATTATTATTATTATTATTATTATTATTATTATTATTATTATTATTATTATTATTATTATTATTATTATTATTATTATTATTATTATTATTATTATTAAAAACCGATTATAACTTTTGTATAGTAAAAGTTTTTATACCAGTTTTAAAATGAGTTATTAATTTTAGACAATTTCTTGCCTAAAAACACAGATCACAGATGATCTCTTGCATAGAAATGAGAAAACGCTCAGATAACACAAAATAAGCATCATTTTTGCTTAGAAAAACTAAGCTTTAATTTAGAAAGAAATTTATTATTATAAGTATTATTGTCATTATTATTATTATTATTATTATTATTATTATTATTATTATTATTATTGTTTCTTTTATTACTATTATTATTATTATTAACTTTTGTATAGTAAATGTTTTTACACCAGTTTTAAAATGAGTTATTAATTTTATTCAATTTCTTGCCTAAAAACACAGATCACAGATGATCTCTTGCATAGAAATGAGAAAACGCTCATATAACACACAAAATAAGCATCATTTTTGCTTAGAAAAACTAAGCTTTAATTTAGAAAGAAATTCATTATTATAAGTATTATTATCATTATTATTATTATTATTATTATTATTATTATTATTATTATTACTATTATTATTATTATTATTATTATTATTATTAACTTTTGTATAGTAAATGTTTTTATACCAGTTTTAAAATGAGTTATTAATTTTAGACAATTTCTTGCCTAAAAATACAGATCACAGATGATTTCTTGCATAGAAATGAGAAACCGCTCATATAACACACAAAATAAGCTTCATTTTTGCTTAGAAAACTAAGCTTACTTTTATTTCTATTATTATTTTTATTATTATTATTATTATTATTATTATTATTATTATTATTATTATTATTATTATTATTATTATTATTATTATTATTATTGTTATTATTATTATTATTAAAAACTTATATTAAACAGACAGAAAACGTCGTATTCTGACACAAAAAAACGAATTACGTTATAGACTTGACGAGAACGGCGTATCTCGGACTCTTATAGGACTCTTATAGGATCAAAAATTATCAGTTTGGATTAAAACAAATTATTTTTGTTGACTCTCAGTCTGAATTGTTCATCAGTTCAAACAAAAACGGCTTACTTTAGACGATCTTTTGCTTTGAACAAGAAAACTTACATCGAACAGATTAAAAACGTATTAATCTGGCATAAAAGAGCAATTTATGTATCACTTTGGATAAAGGCAGCTAATTCTATTCGTTTCATTGCTTAAAATAGACAAAATTGTTAATAAATCTAACAAAAACGCTGTATTCTAGCACAAAATACTAATTACATTATAGTTTCGACGAGAATAGCTTATTTGGAATGATTCTATGCTTCCAAACGAGTAAATTTTTAATAAGCAGATGCCAAACATCATGTTTTGTCCTATAAAGACATTTTATATTGCAGTTTGTATTAAAACAAAATATTTTCGTTGATTCTTTGTTAGAAGCAGCAAACCTAACATTAAAGAATCTGAAAACTTTGTATTCGGACACAAACCACCGAATTTTGTTTCAGTTTAGACAAAAACGGTTGATTTTCGACAATATTTTGCTTTGAACAAGAAAGCTTATATCAAACTGACTAAAAACGTCTTATTTTAGCACAAAACAAAAGATTTGCGTTATAGTCTTAAAGCTGATTCATGCCACAGTTTGGATAAAAACCAATTATTTTTGTTAATTCATTGTTACAAACAAGAAACCTTACATCAAAGAAACTGAAAACCCCTTATTTAGGCACAGAAATTCGAATTACGTTTCAGTCTGGACAAAAACTGCTTATTTTAGACGATCCTTTGTTTTGAACACGAAAACTTACATTAAAAAGATTAAAAACGTCTTATTCTGGCTGAAAACTGCAAATTATATATTACTCTAGATAAAAGCAATTTATCCTGATTACTCCTTTACTTAGAATAAAGTAAACTTGTATAAAACTTAATGAAAACTTTAAATTTCGTCTCAAAGAAATAATTTACGTTATAGTTTTGACCAGCACTGTTTATTTCAAACGAAATTATGATTCGAAACTAAAGAACTTTTATGGGGCAGATGCAAAACCACATATTACCATATAAAGCGTTGTTTTAAAGCAAAGTATTACCTTTTGCAACAAGAAATTTCACGTCAAAAAAACTGAAAACTTCGTATCCATACATAAATATCTAATTACGTATCAGTTTAGGCAAATACAGCTTTTTTTAAACGATTCCTTGCTATAAACAAGAAAAATTTTATCAAGCATATTGAAAACGTCTTATTCTCGAAAATAAGAGCAAATTATGTATCAGTTTTAACAAAAGCGGATTACTCTGTTTGATTCTATGCTTAGAGTAGAGTAAACTACTATAAAACGTAATGAAAACTCTATATTCAAGCTCAAAAGAACAAATTACGTTATAGTTTTGAAAAAAAAAAATTATTTCGGACGACTACATATTTCGAAGTAAGCAAACTTTAATTGAACAAGTGCAAAAGCTAATACTTTGCTTTAAAATAACGATTTATGTGGTAATATGGTATTTTGCATCTGTCTTATAAAAGTTTACCCGTTTCGCTCCATTGAATCATTAGAAATAAATTATTTTGACACAACAACAACACAAATAATTTGTTTTTGTTTAAACTGTAACATAAGTCGCTTTTATAAAACGAACTAAGACGTTTGGCATCTGTTTAGTGAAAGTTTTCTCGTTTGGGGGCATAAAATCGTTTGAAATTAACAGTTCTGGTCAAAACTATAACGTAAATTATTTCTTTGTATCACTTTAAAGATTTGCGTTATAGTCTTGACGAGAACTGTTAATTTCAAACGATTCTATGCTTTGAAACCAGTATACTTTCACTGAACAGAGGCAAAACGTCTGATTTCGCCTTTAAAAAACGATTTATGTCGCAGTTTGGATTAAAACCAATGATTTTCGTTTATTCATTGTTAAAAACAAGAAACCTTACATCAAAGAAACTGAAAACCTCTTATTCAGGCCCAGAAAATCAAATTACGTTTCAGTCTGGACACAAATTGCTTATTTTAGACGATTCTTTCTTTTGAACACGAAAACTTACATTAAAAAGATTAAAAACGTCTTATTCTGGCTCAAAACTGCAAATTATGTATTACTTTGGATAAAAGCAGTTTATCCTGATTACTCCTTTGCTTAGAATAGAGCAAACTTGTATAAAACTTAATGAAAAATTTAAATTTCGTCTCAAAGAAATAATTTACGTTATAGTTTTGACCAGAACTGTTAATTTCAAACGATTTTATGCCCCCAAACGAGAAAACTTTCACTAAACAGATGCCAAACGTTTTAGTTCGTTGTATAAAAACGACATGTTACAGTTTAAACAAAAAAATTATGTTCGTTGTTGTGTCAAAATAATTTATTTCGAATGATTCAATGGAGCGAAACGAGTAAACTTTTATAGGACAGATGCAAAATACCATATTACCACATAAATCATTATTTTAAAGCAAAGTATTAGCTTTTGCACTTGTTCAATTAAAGTTTGCTTACTTCGAAGTATGTAGTCGTCCGAAATAAATTTTTTTTGTCAAAACTATAACGTAATTTGTTCTTTTGATCTTGAATATAGAGTTTTCATTACGTTTTATAGTAGTTTACTCTACTCTAAGCATAGAATCAAACAGAGTAATCCGCTTTTGTTAAAACTGATACATAATTTGCTCTTATTTTTGAGAATAAGACATTTTCAATATGTTTGATAAAATTTTTCTTGTTTATAGCAAGGAATCGTTTAAAATAAGCTGTATTTGCCTAAACTGATGCGTAATTCGATATTTGTGCATGGATACGATGTTTTCAGTTTCTTTGACGTGAAATTTCTTGTTGCAAAAGGTAATAATTTGCTTTAAAACAACGCTTTATATGGTAATATGTGGTTTTGCATCTGCCCCATAAAAGTTCATTAGTTTCGAATTATAAAATCGTTTGAAATAAACAGTGCTGGTCAAAACTATAACGTAAATTATTTCTTTGAGACGAAATTTAAAGTTTTCATTAAGTTTTATACAAGTTTACTCTATTCTAAGTAAAGGAGTAATCAGGATAAATTGCTTTTATCTAGAGTAATATATAATTTGCAGTTTTCAGCCAGAATAAGACGTTTTTAATCTTTTTAATGTAAGTTTTTGTATTCAAAACAAAGGATCGTCTAAAGTAAGCAGTTTTTGTCCAGACTGAAACGTAATTCGAATTTCTGTGCCTGAATAAGGGGTTTTCAGTTACTTTGATGTAAGGTTTCATGTTTGTAACAATGAATTAACGAAAATAATTGGTTTTTATCCAAACTGTGGCATGAATCGTTTTTAAAAGGCGAAATAAGATGTTTTTCCTCTGTACAGTGAAAGTTTACTCGTTTCAAAGCATAGAACCGTTTGAAATTAACAGCTCTCGTTAAGACTATTACGCAAATCTTTTGTTTTGTGCTAAAATAAGACGTTTTTAGTCAGTTTGATATAAGTTTTCTTGTTCAAAGCAAAATATTGTCGAAAATCAACCGTTTTTGTCTAAACTGATACAAAATTCGGTGGTTTGTGTCCGAATACAAAGTTTTCAGATTCTTTAATGTTAGGTTTGCTGCTTCTAACAAAGAATCAACGAAAATATTTTGTTTTAATACAAACTGCAATATAAAATGTCTTTATAGGACAAAACATGATGTCTGGCATCTGTTTAATAAAAATTTACTCGTTTGGAAGCATAGAATCATTCCAAATAAGCTATTCTCGTCGAAACTATAATGTAATTGGTATTTTGTGCTAGAATACAGCGTTTTTGTTAGATTTATTAACAATTTTGTCTATTTTAAGCAATAAAACGAATAGGATTAGCGCCTTTATCCGAAGTGATACATAAATTGCTCTTTTATGCCAGATTAATACGTTTTTAATCTGTTCGATGTAAGTTTTCTTGTTCAAAGCAAAAGATCGTCTAAAATAAGCCGTTTTTGTTTGAACTGATAAACAATTCAGACTGAGACTCAACAAAAATAATTTGTTTTAATCCAAACTGATACTTTTTGACCTTATAAGAGTCCTATAAGAGTCCGAGATACGGACAATCACAAGGCATTTTCTCTTAAAGCACTTTTTTTTTAAATATTAATTATTATCAAACTTATATCTCGTTTATGGTTAGTCCTACATGTAAAATGCAAATAACTATTTTGTAGGAAATTTTATCAGCTTTAGTTTTAGTAAAAAGATAAAAATTGATAGGAGCAACTGTTTTCGAGATATAAGCAAGAAACCAAAAAACTGTTACCTTAATTAAGCTCTTGCATATAAGCAAATATAGTACTATTAGTATTATTATTATTAATGTTATTGTTATTAATATGACGACTAAAGGCGACTCTGAAACCTTTAGTGACTTTTATGTCTTTACCTTTTTCCTCTACTAAAGTGTTAGACACAATTAATTTAGTTTAATTTCAGTTTTTCAAACACTTAATTTTAAAGCAAATTTTTGTTAAAGATTATTTATATCTAACTCTTTAACTCGCTTACGGTAGGTCTTACAAAAGAAATGCATTTAACTATTTTGTAGGAAATTTTATCAGCTTTAATTTTGAAAGAAAGATAAAAATTGATAAGAGTAAACGTTTTCGAGATATAAGCAAAAAACCAAAGTGAAAACTGTTACAGTTACTGAACAAAAATGTAATTCAGTTTTCAATGTTTGAGACAAAGACGAAAATGCATCATTTACAAACGACTCTAAAAACTTGAGTGACCTTTCTGTCACCTCCTTTTTCTTCTAATAAAGTATTGGACCCAATAAATTAAGTGTATTTTAAATCACAAGTCATTTTCTGTTAAAGCACTTTTTTTTAAATATTAATTATTTTCAAACTTATATCTTGCTTATGGTTAGTCCTACATGAAAAATGCAAATTACTATTTTGTAGGAAATTTTATCAGCTTTAATTTTAGTAAAAACATAAAAATTGATAGGAGTAACTGTTTTCGAGATATAAGCAAGAAACCAAAAAACTGTTACCTTAATTAAGCGTTTGCATATAAGCAAATTTAGTACTAAAAACAACTCTGAAGACTTTGGTGACTTTTATGTCTTCTCCTTTTTTCTCTACTAAAGTGTCAGACCCAATTAATTTAGTTTAATATCGGTTTTACAAACATTTTATTTTAAAGCAAATTTTTGTTTAAGATTATTTATATCCAACTCTATAACTTGCTTATGGTTGGTCTTACAAAAAAATGCAAATAACTATTTTGTAGGAAATTTTATCAGCTTCAATTTTGAAAAAAAGATAAAAATTGATAGGAGTAACTGTTTTCGAGATATAAGCAAGAAACCAAAAAACTGTTACCTTAATTAAGCGTTTGCATATAAGCTAATTTAGTACTAATAGTATTATTATTATTAATGTTATTGTTATTAAAATGACGACTAAAAAGGGCTCTGAAGACTTTGGTGACTTTTATGTCTTCTCCTTTTTCCTATACTAAAGTGTTAGACTCAATTAATTTAGTTTAATTTCGATTTTTCAAACATTTTATTTTAAAGCAAATTTTTGTTGAAGATTATTTATATCCAACTCTATAACTCGCTTATGGTTGGTCTTACAAAAGAAATGCAAACAACTATTTTGTAGGAAATTTTATCAGCTTTAATTTTAGTAAAAAGATAAAAATTGATAGGAGTAACTGTTTTCGAGATCTAAGCTAGAAACCAAAACACTGTTACCTTAATTAAGCGTTTGCATATAAGCAAATTTAGTACTATTAGTATTATTATCATTAATGTTATTGTTATTAATATGACGACTGAAGACGACTCTGAAACCTTTAGTGACTTTTAT
Source organism: Tribolium castaneum (assembly GCF_031307605.1). Lineage (NCBI taxonomy): Eukaryota > Metazoa > Arthropoda > Insecta > Coleoptera > Tenebrionidae > Tribolium > Tribolium castaneum. The sequence continues at coordinate 1,518,655 of NW_026986634.1, read as the reverse complement.
GTCTTTTTCTTTTTCCTCTACTAAAGTGTTAGACCCAATTAAATTAGTTTAATTTCAGTTTTTCAAACATTTTATTTTAAAGCAAATTTTTGTTAAATATTATTTATATCTAACTCTATAACTCGCTTATGGTTGGTCCTACATGAAAAATGCAAATAACGATTTTGTAGGAAATTTTATCAACTTTAATTTTGAAATAAAGATAAAAATTGATAGGAGTAACAGTTTTCGAGATTTAAGCAAAAAACCAATAAGAAAACTGTAACTGTTACTGAACAAAAATGTAATTCAGTTTTCAATGTTTGAGACGAAGACGAAAATGCAGCATTTAAAATCGACTCTGAAGACTTCAGTGACTTTTATGTCAACTCCTTTTTCTTCTAATAATCTATTGGACCCAATAAATTAAGTGTATTTTAAATCCCAAGATATTTTCTGTAAAAAAACACTTTTTTTTTAAATATTAATTATTATCAAACTTATATCTCGTTTATGGTTAGTCCTACATGTAAAATGCAAATAACTATTTTGTAGGAAATTTTATCAGCTTTAGTTTTAGTAAAAAGATAAAAATTGATAGGAGCAACTGTTTTCGAGATATAAGCAAGAAACCAAAAAACTGTTACCTTAATTAAGCTCTTGCATATAAGCAAATATAGTACTATTAGTATTATTATTATTAATGTTATTGTTATTAATATGACGACTAAAGGCGACTCTGAAACCTTTAGTGACTTTTATGTCTTTTCCTTTTTCCTCTACTAAAGTGTTAGACACAATTAATTTAGTTTAATTTCAGTTTTTCAAACACTTAATTTTAAAGCAAATTTTTGTTAAAGATTATTTATATCTAACTCTTTAACTCGCTTACGGTAGGTCTTACAAAAGAAATGCATTTAACTATTTTGTAGGAAATTTTATCAGCTTTAATTTTGAAAGAAAGATAAGAATTGATAAGAGTAAACGTTTTCGAGATATAAGCAAAAAACCAAAGTGAAAACTGTTACAGTTACTGAACAAAAATGTAATTCAGTTTTCAATGTTTGAGACGAAGACGAAAATGCATCATTTACAAACGACTCTAAAAACTTGAGTGACCTTTCTGTCACCTCCTTTTTCTTCTAATAAAGTATTGGACCCAATAAATTAAGTGTATTTTAAATCACAAGTCATTTTCTGTTAAAGCACTTTTTTTTAAAAATTAATTATTTTCAAACTTATATCTTGCTTATGGTTAGTCCTACATGAAAAATGCAAATTACTATTTTGTAGGAAATTTTATCAGCTTTAATTTTAGTAAAAACATAAAAATTGATAGGAGTAACTGTTTTCGAGATATAAGCAAGAAACCAAAAAACTGTTACCTTAAATAAGCGCTTGCATATAAGCAAATTTAGTACTAAAAACAACTCTGAAAACTTTGGTGACTTTTATGTCTTCTCCTTTTTTCTCTACTAAAGTGTTAGACCCAATTAATTTAGTTTAATATCGGTTTTACAAACATTTTATTTTGAAGCAAATTTTTGTTTAAGATTATTTATATCCAACTCTATAACTTGCTTATGGTTGGTCTTAAAAAAAAATGCAAATAACTATTTTGTAGGAAATTTTATCAGCTTTAATTTTGAAAAAAAGATAAAAATTGATAGGAGTAACTGTTTTCGAGATATAAGCAAGAAACCAAAAAACTGTTACCTTAATTAAGCGTTTGCATATAAGCAAATTTAGTACTAAAAACAACTCTGAAGACTTTGGTGACTTTTATGTCTTCTCCTTTTTTCTCTACTAAAGTGTCAGACCCAATTAATTTAGTTTAATATCGGTTTTACAAACATTTTATTTTAAAGCAAATTTTTGTTTAAGATTATTTATATCCAACTCTATAACTTGCTTATGGTTGGTCTTACAAAAAAATGCAAATAACTATTTTGTAGGAAATTTTATCAGCTTCAATTTTGAAAAAAAGATAAAAATTGATAGGAGTAACTGTTTTCGAGATATAAGCAAGAAACCAAAAAACTGTTACCTTAATTAAGCGTTTGCATATAAGCTAATTTAGTACTAATAGTATTATTATTATTAATGTTATTGTTATTAAAATGACGACTAAAAAGGGCTCTGAAGACTTTGGTGACTTTTATGTCTTCTCCTTTTTCCTATACTAAAGTGTTAGACTCAATTAATTTAGTTTAATTTCGATTTTTCAAACATTTTATTTTAAAGCAAATTTTTGTTGAAGATTATTTATATCCAACTCTATAACTCGCTTATGGTTGGTCTTACAAAAGAAATGCAAACAACTATTTTGTAGGAAATTTTATCAGCTTTAATTTTAGTAAAAAGATAAAAATTGATAGGAGTAACTGTTTTCGAGATCTAAGCTAGAAACCAAAACACTGTTACCTTAATTAAGCGTTTGCATATAAGCAAATTTAGTACTATTAGTATTATTATCATTAATGTTATTGTTATTAATATGACGACTGAAGACGACTCTGAAACCTTTAGTGACTTTTATGTCTTTTTCTTTTTCCTCTACTAAAGTGTTAGACCCAATTAAATTAGTTTAATTTCAGTTTTTCAAACATTTTATTTTAAAGCAAATTTTTGTTAAATATTATTTATATCTAACTCTATAACTCGCTTATGGTTGGTCCTACATGAAAAATGCAAATAACGATTTTGTAGGAAATTTTATCAGCTTTAATTTTGAAATAAAGATAAAAATTGATAGGAGTAACAGTTTTCGAGATTTAAGCAAAAAACCAATAAGAAAACTGTAACTGTTACTGAACAAAAATGTAATTCAGTTTTCAATGTTTGAGACGAAGACGAAAATGCAGCATTTAAAATCGACTCTGCAGACTTCAGTGACTTTTATGTCAACTCCTTTTTCTTCTAATAAACTATTGGACCCAATAAATTAAGTGTATTTTAAATCCCAAGATATTTTCTGTAAAAAAACACTTTTTTTTTAAAGATTAATTATTTTCAAACTTATATCTCGCTTATGGTTAGTCCTACATGAAAAATGCAAATTACTATTTTGTAGGAAATTTTATCAGCTTTAATTTTAGTAAAAAGATAAAAATTGATAGGAGTAACTGTTTTCGAGATATAAGCAAGAAACCAAAAAACTGTTACCTTAATTAAGCGCTTGCATATAAGCAAATTTAGTACTAAAAACAACTCTGAAGACTTTGGTGACTTTATGTCTTCTCCTTTTTCCTCTACTAAAGTGTTAGACCCAATTAATTTAGTTTAATTTCGGTTTTTCAAACATTTTATTTTAAAGCAAATTTTTGTTAAAGATTATTTATATCCAACTCTATAACTCGCTTATGGTTGGTCCTACAAAAAAAATGCGAATAACTATTTTGTAGAAAATTTTATCAGCTTTAATTTTGAAAAAAAGATAAAAATTGATAGGAGTAACTGTTCTCGAGATATAAGCAAAAAACCGATAAGAAAACTGTAACTGTTACTGAACAAAAATGTAATTCAGTTTTCAATGTTTGAGACAAAGACGAAAATGCATCATTTAAAATCGACTCTGAAGACTTCAGTGATCTTTCTGTCACCTCCTTTTTCTTCTAATAAAGTATTGGACCCAATAAATTAAGTGTATTTTAAATCACAAGACATTTTCTGTTAAAGTACATTTTTTTTAAATATTAATTATTTTCAAACTTATATCTCGCTTATGGTTAGTCCTACATGAAAAATGCAAATAACTATTTTGTAGGAAATTTTATCAGCTTTAATATTAGTGAAAAGATAAAAATTGATAGGAGTAACTGTTTTCGAGATATAAGCAAGAAACCAAAAAACTGTTACCTTAATTAAGGGCTTGCATATAAGCAAATTTAGTACTAAAAACAACTCTGAAGACTTTGGTGACTTTTATGTCATCTCCTTTTTCTTCTAATAAAGTATTGAACCCATTAAATTAAGTGTATTTTAAATCACAAGACATTTTCTGTTAAAGCACTTTTTTTTATATATTAATTATTTTCAAACTTATATCTCGCTTATGGTTAGTTCTACATAAAAAATGCAAATAACTATTTTGTAGGAAATTTTATCAGCTTTAATTTTAGTAAAAAGATAAAAATTGATAAGAGTAACTGTTTTCGAGATATAAGCAAGAAACTGTTACCTTAATTAAGCGCTTGCATATAAGCAAATTTAGTAATATTAGTATTATTATTATTATTAATGTTATTGTTATTAATATGACTACTAAAAACGACTCTCAAGACTTTGGTGACTTTTATGTCTTCTCCTTTTTCCTCTACTAAAGTGTTAGTCTTAATTAATTTAGTTTAATTTCGGTTTTTAAAACATTTTATTTTAAAGCAAATTTTTGTTAAAGATTATTTATATCCAACTCTATAACTCGCTTATGGTTGGTCCTACAAAAAAATGCAAATAACTATTTTGTAGAAAATTTTATCAGCTTTAATTTTGAAAAAAAGATAAAAATTGATAGGAGTAACTGTTTTCGAGATATAAGCAAGAAACCAAAAAACTGTTACCTTAATTAAGCGTTTGCATATAAGCAAATTTAGTACTATTAGTATTATTATTATTAATGTTATTGTTATTAATATGACTAAAGACGACTCTGAAACATTTAGTGACTTTTATGTCTTCTCCTTTTTCCTCTACTAAAGTGTTAGACACAATTAATTTAGTTTAATTCCGGTTTTTCAAGCATTTTATTTTAAAGCAAATTTTTGTTAAATATTATTTATATCCAACTCTATAACTCGTTTATGCTTGGTCCTACAAGAAAAATGTAAATAACTATTTTGTTGGAAATTTTATCAGCTTTAATTTTGAAAGAAAGATAAAATTTGATAGGAGTAACTGTTTTCGAGATATAAGCAAAAAACCAATAAGAAAACTGTAACTGTTACTGAACAAAAATATAATTCAGTTTTCAATGTTTGAGACGAAGACAAAAATGCAGCATTTAAAAACGACTCTAAAGACTTTAGTGACTTTTATGTCACCTCCTTTTTCTTCTAATAAAGTATTGAACCCAATAAATTAAGTGTATTTTAAATCACAAGACATTTTCTGTTAAAACACTTTTTTTTAATTATTAATTATTTTCAAACTTATATCTCGCTTATGGTTAGTTCTACATGAAAAATGCAAATAACTATTTTGTAGGAAATTTTATCACCTTTAATTTTGGTGAAAAAGTAAAAATTGATAGGAGTAACTGTTTTCGAGATATAAGCAAAAAACAAAAAAACTGTTACCTTAATTAAGCGCTTGCATATAAGCAAATTTAGTACTACTAGTATTGTTATTATAAATGTTATTGTTATTAATATGACGACTAAAGACAACTCTAAGACTTTAGTGACTTTTATGTCTCCTTCTTTTTTCTCTACTAAAGTGTTAGACACACTTAATTTAGTTTAATTTCGGTTTTTCAAACATTTTATTTTAAAGCAAATTTTTGTTAAAGATTATTTATATCCAACTCTATAACTCGCTTATGGTTGGTCAAAAAAAAAATGCAAATAACTATTTTGTATGAAATTTTATCAGCTTTAATTTTGAAAAAAAGGTAAAAATTGATAGAAGTAACTGTTTTCGAGATATAAGCAAGAAACCAAAAAACTGTTACCTTAATTAAGCGTTTGCATATAAGCAAATTTAGTACTATTAGTATTATTATTATTAATGTTATTGTTATTAATATGACGACTAAAGACGACTCTGAAACATTTAGTGACTTTTATGTCTTCTCCTTTTTCCTCTACTAAAGTGTTAGACACAATTAATTTAGTTTAATTCAAGTTTTTCAAGCATTTTATTTTAAAGCAAATTTTTGTTAAATATTATTTATATCCAACTCTATAACTCGTTTATGCTTGGTCCTACAAGAAAAATGTAAATAACTATTTTGTTGGAAATTTTATCAGCTTTAATTTTGAAAGAAAGATAAAATTTGAAAGGAGTAACTGTTTTCGAGATATAAGCAAGAAACCAATAAGAAAACTGTAACTGTTACTGAACAAAAATGTAATTCAGTTTTCAATGTTTGAGACGAAGACAAAAATGCAGCATTTAAAAACGACTCTGAAGACTTCAGTGACTTTTATATCACCTCCTTTTTTTTATATCACCTCCTTTTTCTTCTAATACAGTATTGGACCCAATAAATTAAGTGTATTTTATAAATCACAAGACATTTTCTGTTAAAACACTTTTTTTTAATTATTAATTATTTTCAAACTTATATCTCGCTTATGGTTAGTTCTACATGAAAAATGCAAATAACTATTTTGTAGGAAATTTTATCACCTTAATTTTAGTGAAAAAGTAAAAATTGATAGGAGTAACTGTTTTCGAGATATAAGCAAAAAACAAAAAAACTGTTACCTTAATTAAGCGCTTGCATATAAGCAAATTTAGTACTACAAGTATTGTTATTATAAATTTTATTGTTATTAATATGACGACTAAAGACAACTCTAAGACTTTAGTGACTTTTATGTCTCCTCCTTTTTTCTCTACTAAAGTGTTAGACACACTTAATTTAGTTTAATTTCAGTTTTTCAAACATTTTATTTTAATGCAAATTTTTGTTAAATAATAAAAACTATTAAATGGCTTAGATTGCCTAAAAACACAGATCACACATGTTCTTTTGCATAGAAATGAGAAAACGCTCATGTAACACACAAAATAAGCTCCATTTTTCCTTATTAAAAGTATTATTATTATTATTACTTTTGTTACTATTACTATTATTATTATTATTATTATTATTATTATTATTATTATTATTATTATTATTATTATTATTGTTATTATTATTATTATTATTAGTATTATTATTATTATTATTATTATTATTATTATTAACTTTTGTATAGTAAATGTTTTTATACCAGTTTTAAAATGAGTTATTAATTTTAGCCAATTTCTTGCCTAAAAACTATCAAATGGCTTAGATTGCCTAAAAACACAGATCACACATGATCTTTTGCATAGAAATGAGAAAAGCTCATATAACACAAAATAAGCTTCATTTTTGCTTAGAAAACTAAGCTTACTTTTATTACTACTATTATTATTATTTTTATTATTATTATTATTATTACTATTATTTTTATTATTATTATTACTATTATTATTATTATTATTATTAATTTTATTATTATTAAAAACCGATTATAACTTTTGTACAGTAAATGTTTTTATACCAGTTTTAAAATGAGTTATTAATTTTAGACAATTTCTTGCCTAAAAAAACAGATCACAGATGATCTCTTGCATAGAAATGAGAAAACGCTCAGATAACACAAAATAAGCTTCATTTTTCCTTAGAAAAACTAAGCTTTAATTTAGAAAGAAATTCATTATTATAAGTATTATTATTATTATTATTATTATTATTATTATTATTATTATTATTATTATTATTATTATTATTATTATTATTATTATTATTATTATTATTACTTTTATTACTATTATTATTATTATTATTATTATTAAAAACCGATTAGAACTTTTGTATAGTAAATGTTTTTATTGTATTTTAAATCACAAGGCATTTTCTGTTAAAGCACTTTCTTTTTAAATATTAATTATTATCAAACTTATATCTCGCTTATGGTTAGTCCTACATGAAAAATGCAAATAACTATTTTGTAGGAAATTTTATCAGCTTTAATTTTAGTAAAAAGATAAAAATTGATAGGAGTAACTGTTTTCGAGATATAAGCAAGAAACCAGAAAACTGTTACCTTAATTAAGGCCTTGCATATAAGCAAATTTAGTACTAAAAACTACTCTGAAGACTTTGGTGACTTTTATGTCTTCTTCTTTTTCCTCTACTAAAGTGTTAGACACAATTAATTTAGTTTAATTTCGGTTTTTCAAACATTTTATTTTAAAGCAAATTTTTGTTAAAGATTATTTATATCCAACTCTATAACTCGCTTATGGTTGGTCCTACAAAAAAAATGTGAATAACTATTTTGTAGAAAATTTTATCAGCTTTAATTTTGAAAGAAAGATAAAAATTGATAGGAGTAACTGTTTTCGAGATATAAGCAAGAAACCAAAAAACTGTTACCTTAATAAAGCGCTTGCATATAAGCAAATTTAGTACTAAAAACAACTCTGAAGACTTTGGTGACTTTATGTCTTCTCCTTTTTCCTCTACTAAAGTGTTAGACACAATTAATTTAGTTTAATTTCGGTTTTTCAAACATTTTATTTTAAAGCAAATTTTTGTTAAAGATTATTTATATCCAACTCTATAACTCGCTTATGGTTGGTCCTACAAAAAAAATGTGAATAACTATTTTGTAGAAAATTTTATCAGCTTTAATTTTGAAAGAAAGATAAAAATTGATAGGAGTAACTGTTCTCGAGATATAAGCAAAAAACCGATAAGAAAACTATAACTGTTACTGAACAAAAATGTAATTCAGTTTTCAATGTTTGAGACAAAGACGAAAATGCATCATTTAAAATCGACTCTGAAAACTTCAGTGACCTTTCTGTCACCTCCTTTTTCTTCTAATGAAGTATTGGACCCAATAAATTAAGTGTATTATAAATCACAAGACATTTTCTGTTAAAGTACATTTTTTTTTAAATATTAATTATTTTCAAACTTATATCTCGCTTATGGTTAGTCCTACATGAAAAATGCAAATAACTATTTTGTAGGAAATTTTATCAGCTTTAATTTTAGTGAAAAGATAAAAATTGATAGGAGTAACTGTTTTCGAGATATAAGCAAGAAACCAAAAAACTGTTACCTTAATTAAGGGGTTGCATATAAGCAAATTTAGTACTAAAAACAACTCTGAAGACTTTGGTGACTTTAATGTCACCTCCTTTTTCTTCTAATAAAGTATTGAACCCATTAAATTAAGTGTATTTTAAATCACAATACATTTTCTGTTAAAGCACTTTTTTTTTAAATATTAATTATTTTCAAACTTGTATCTCGCTTATGGTTAGTTCTACATAAAAAATGCAAATAACTATTTTGTAGGAAATTTTATCAGCTTTAATTTTAGTAAAAAGATAAAAATTAATAAGAGTAACTGTTTTCGAGATATAAGCAAGAAACTGTTACCTTAATTAAGCGCTTGCATATAAGCAAATTTAGTAATATTAGTATTATTATTATTTATAATGTTATTGTTATTAATATGACTACTAAAAACGACTCTCTAAGACTTTGGTGACTTTTATGTCTTCTCCTTTTTCCTCTACTAAAGTGTTAGTCTTAATTAATTTAGTTTAATTTCGGTTTTTCAAACATTTTATTTTAAAGCAAATTTTTGTTAAATATTATTTATATCCAACTCTATAACTCGCTTATGGTTGGTCCTACATGAAAAATGCAAATAACGATTTTGTAGGAAATTTTATCAGCTTTAATTTTGAAATAAAGATATAAATTGATAGGAGTAACAGTTTTCGAGATATAAGCAAAAAACCAATAAAAAAACTGTAACTGTTACTAAACAAAAATGTAATTCAGTTTTCAATGTTTGAGACGAAGACGAAAATGCAGCATTTAAAATCGACTCTGAAGACTTCAGTGACTTTTATGTCACCTCCTTTTTCTTCTAATAAACTATTGGACCCAATAAATTAAGTGTATTTTAAATCCCAAGACATTTTCTGTTAAAACACTTTTTTTTTTAAATATTAATTATTTTCAAACTTATATCTCGCTTATGGTTAGTCCTACATGAAAAATGCAAATAACTATTTTGTAGGAAATTTTATCAGCTTTAATTTTAGTAAAAAGATAAAAATTGATAGGAGTAACTGTTTTCGAGATATAAGCAAGAAACCAAAAAACTGTTACCTTAATTAAGGGGTTGCATATAAGCAAATTTAGTACTAAAAACAACTCTGAAGACTTTGGTGACTTTATGTCTTCTCCTTTTTCCTCTACTAAAGTGTTAGACCCAATTAATTTAGTTTAATATCGGTTTTTCAAACATTTTATTTTAAAGCAAATTTTTGTTAAAGATTATTTATATCCAACTCTATAACTCGCTTATGGTTGGTCCTACAAGAAAAATGCAAATAAAGATTTTGTTGGAAATTTTATCAGCTTTAATTTTGAAAGAAAGATAAAAATTAATAGGAGTAACAGTTTTCGAGATATAAGCAAAAAACCAATAAGAAAACTGTAACTGTTACTGAACAAAAATGTAATTCAGTTTTCAATGTTTGAGACGAAGACGAAAATGCAGCATTTAAAATCGACTCTGAAGACTTCAGTGACTTTTATGTCACCTCCTTTTTCTTCTAAGAAAGTATTGGACCCAATAAATTGAGTGTATTTTAAATCACAAGACATTTTCTGTTAAAGCACTTTTTTTTAAATATTAGTTATTTTCAAACTTATATCTCGCTTATGGTTAGTCCTACATGAAAAATGCAAATTACTATTTTGTAGGAAATTTTATCAGCTTTAATTTTAGTAAATAGATAAAAATTGATAGTAGTAACTGTTTTCGAGATATAAGCAAGAAACCAAAAAACTGTTAACTTAATTAAGCGTTTGCATATAAGCAAATTTAGTACTATTAGTATTATTATTATTAATGTTATTGTTATTAATATGACGATTAAAGACGACTCTGAAACCTTTAGTGACTTTTATGTCTTCTTCTTTTTCCTCTACTAAAGTGTTAGACACAATAAATTTAGTTTAATTTCAGTATTTCAAACATTTTATTTTAAAGCAAATTTTTGTTAAATATTATTTATATCCATCTCTATAACTCGCTTATGCTTGGTTCTACAAGAAAAATGCAAATAACTATTTTGTTGGAAATTTAATCAGCTTTAATTTTGAAAAAAAGATAAAATTTGATAGAAGTAACTGTTTTCGAGATACAAGCAAAAAACCAATAAGAAAACAGTAACTGTTACTGAACAAAAATGTAATTCAGTTTTCAATGTTTGAGACGAAGACAAAAATGCAGCATTTAAAAACGACTCTAAAGACTTCAGTGACTTTTATGTCACCTCCTTTTTCTTCTAATAAAGTATTAAACCCAATAAATTAAGTGTATTTTAAATCACAAGACATTTTCTGTTAAAACACTATTTTTTAATTATTAATTATTTTCAAACTTATATCTCGCTTATGGTTAGTTTTACATGAAAAATGCAAATAACTATTTTGTAGGAAATTTTATCACCTTTAATTTTGGTGAAAAAGTAAAAATTGATAGGAGTAACTGTTTTCGAGATATAAGCAAAAAACAAAAAAACTGTTACCTTAATTAAGCGCTTACATATAAGCAAATTTAGTACTACTAGTATTGTTATTATAAATGTTATTGTTATTAATATGACGACTAAAGACAACTCTAAGACTTTAATGACTTTTATGTCTCCTCCTTTTTCCTCTACTAAAGTGTTAGACACAATTAATTTAGTTTAATTTCAGTTTTTCAAACATTTTATTTTAAAGCAAATATTTGTTAAATATTAAAAACTATAAAATGGCTTAGATTGCCTAAAAACACAGATCACACATGATCTTTTGCATAGAAATGAGAAAACGCTCATGTAACACACAAAATAAGCTCCATTTTTCCTTATTAAAAGTATTATTATTATTATTACTTATGTTACTATTACTATTATTATTATTATTATTATTATTATTATTATTATCATTATTATTATTATTATTCTTTTGCATAGAAATGAGAAAACGCTCAGATAACACAAAATAAGCATCATTTTTGCTTAGAAAAACTAAGCATTAATTTAGAAAGAAATTTATTATTATAAGTATTATTATCATTATTATTATTATTATTATTATTATTATTATTATTATTATTATTATTTCTTTTATTACTATTATTATTATTATTATTATTATTATTAACTTTTGTATAGTAAATGTTTTTATACCAGTTTTAAAATGAGTTATTAATTTTATTCAATTTCTTGCCTAAAAACACAGATCACAGATGATCTCTTGCATAGAAATGAGAAAACGCTCATATAACACAAAATAAGCTTCATTTTTGCTTAGAAAACTAAGCTTACTTTTATTACTATTATTATTATTTTTATTATTATTATTATTAATATTATTATTACTATTATTATTGTTATTATTACTATTACTATTATTATTATTATTATTATTATTATTATTATTATTATTATTATTATTATTATTATTATTAACTTTTGTATAGTAAATGTTTTTATACCAGTTTTAAAATGAGTTATTAATTTTATTCAATTTCTTGCCTAAAAACACAGATCACAGATGATCTCTTTTGCATAGAAATGAGAAAACGCTCATATAACACACAAAATAAGCTTCATTTTTGCTTAGAAAACTAAGCTTACTTTTATTACTATTATTATTATTTTTATTATTATTATTATTATTATTATTATTATTATTATTTCTTTTATTACTATTATTATTATTATTATTATTATTATTATTATTAACTTTTGTATAGTAAATGTTTTTATACCAGTTTTAAAATGAGTTATTAATTTTATTCAATTTCTTGCCTAAAAACACAGATCACAGATGATCTCTTTTGCATAGAAATGAGAAAACGCTCATATAACACACAAAATAAGCTTCATTTTTGCTTAGAAAACTAAGCTTACTTTTATTACTATTATTATTATTTTTATTATTATTATTATTATTATTATTACTATTATTATTATTATTATTATTATTATTGTTATTATTATTATTATTATTATTATTATTATTATTATTATTATTATTATTATTATTATTATTATTATTAACTTTTGTATAGTAAATGTTTTTATACCAGTTTTAAAATGAGTTATTAATTTTATTCAATTTCTTGCCTAAAAACACAGATCACAGATGATCTCTTGCATAGAAATGAGAAAACGCTCATATAACACAAAATAAGCTTCATTTTTGCTTAGAAAACTAAGCTTACTTTTATTACTATTATTATTATTTTTATTATTATTATTATTAATATTATTATTACTATTATTATTGTTATTATTACTATTATTATTATTATTATTATTATTATTATTATTATTATTATTATTATTATTATTATTATTATTATTATTATTATTATTATTATTAACTTTTGTATAGTAAATGTTTTTATACCAGTTTTAAAATGAGTTATTAATTTTATTCAATTTCTTGCCTAAAAACACAGATCACAGATGATCTCTTTTGCATAGAAATGAGAAAACGCTCATATAACACACAAAATAAGCTTCATTTTTGCTTAGAAAACTAAGCTTACTTTTATTACTATTATTATTATTTTTATTATTATTATTATTATTATTATTACTATTATTATTATTATTATTATTATTATTGTTATTATTATTATTATTATTATTATTATTATTATTATTATTATTATTATTATTATTATTATTATTAACTTTTGTATAGTAAATGTTTTTATACCAGTTTTAAAATGAGTTATTAATTTTAGACAATTTCTTGCCTAAAAATACAGATCACAGATGATTTCTTGCATAGAAATGAGAAAACGCTCATATAACACACAAAATAAGCTTCATTTTTGCTTAGAAAACTAAACTTACTTTTATTACTATTATTATTTTTATTATTATTATTATTATTATTATTATTATTACTATTATTATTATTATTATTATTATTATTATTATTATTATTATTATTATTATTATTATTATTATTATTATTGTTATTATTATTATTATTATTAAAAAATTATATTAAACAGACAGAAAACGTCGTATTCTGACACAAAAAAACGAATTACGTTATAGACTTGACGAAAACGGCGTTTCTCGGACTCTTATAGGACTCTTATAGGGTCAAAAAGTATCAGTTTGGATTAAAACAAATTATTTTTGTTGACTCTCAGTCTGAATTGTTCATCAGTTCAAACAAAAACGGCTTATTTTAGACGATCTTTTGCTTTGAACATGAAAACATACATCGAACAGACTAAAAACGTATTAATCTGGCATAAAAGAGCAATTTATGTATCACTTTGGATAAAGGCAGCTAATCCTATTCGTTTCATTGCTTAAAATAGACAAAATTGTTAATAAATCAAACAAAAACGCTGTATTCTAGCACAAAATACTAATTACATTATAGTTTCGACAAGAATAGCTTATTTGGAATGATTCTATGCTTCCAAACGAGTAAATTTTTATTAAACAGACGCCAAACATCATGTTTTGTCCTATAAAGACATTTTATATTGCAGTTTGTATTAAAACAAAATATTTTCGTTGATTCTTTGTTAGAAGCAGCAAACCTAACATTAAAGAATCTGAAAACTTTGTATTCGGACACAAACCACCGAATTTTGTATCAGTTTAGACAAAAACGGTTGATTTTCGACAATATTTTGCTGTGAACAAGAAAACTTATATCAAACTGACTAAAAACGTCTTATTATAGTACAAAACAAAAGATTTGCGTTATAGTCTTAACGAGAGCTGTTAATTTCAAACTGTTCTATGCTTTGAAACGAGTAAACTTTCACTGTACAGAGGAAAAACATCTTATTTCGCCTTTTAAAAACGATTCATGCCACAGTTTGGATAAAAACCAATTATTTTCGTTAATTCATTGTTACAAACATGAAACCTTACATCAAAGTAACTGAAAACCCCTTATTCAGGCACAGAAATTCGAATTACGTTTCAGTCTGGACAAAAACTGCTTACTTTAGACGATCCTTTGTTTTGAATACAAAAACTTACATTAAAAAGATTAAAAACGTCTTATTCTGGCTGAAAACTGCAAATTATATATTACTCTAGATAAAAGCAATTTATCCTGATTACTCCTTTACTTAGAATAGAGTAAACTTGTATAAAACTTAATGAAAACTTTAAATTGCGTCTCAAAGAAATAATTTACGTTATAGTTTTGACCAGCACTGTTTATTTCAAACGATTTTATGATTTGAAACTAATGAACTTTTATGGGGCAGATGCAAAACCACATATTACCATATAAAGCGTTGTTTTAAAGCAAATTATTACCTTTTGCAACAAGAAATTTCACGTCAAAGAAACTGAAAACATCGTATCCATGCACAAATATCGAATTACGTATCAGTTTAGACAAATACAGCTTATTTTAAACGATTCCTTGCTATAAACAAGAAAAATTTTATCAAACATATTGAAAATGTCTTATTCTCGAAAATAAGAGCAAATTATGTATCAGTTTTAACAAAAGCGGATTACTCTGTTTGATTCTATGCTTAGAGTAGAGTAAACTACTATAAAACGTAATGAAAACTCTATATTCAAGCTCAAAAGAACAAATTACGTTATAGTTTTGACAAAAAAAAATTATTTCGGACGACTACATACTTCGAAGTAAGCAAACTTTAATTGAACAAGTGCAAAAGCTAATACTTTGCTTTAAAATAACGATTTATGTGGTAATATGGTATTTTGCATCTGTCCTATAAAAGTTTACTCGTTTCGCTCCATTGAATCATTCGAAATAAATTATTTTGACACAACAACGAAAATAATTTTTTTGTTCAAACTGTAACATGTCGTTTTTATAAAACGAACTAAGACGTTTGGCATCTGTTTAGTGAAAGTTTTCTCGTTTGGGGGCATAAAATCGTTTCAAATTAACAGTTCTGATCAAAACTATAACGTAAATTATTTCTTTGAGACGAAATTTAAAGTTTTCATTAAGTTTTATACAAGTTTGCTCTATTCTAAGGAAAGGAGTAATCAGGATAAACTACTTTTATCCAAAGTAATACATAATTTGCAGTTTTGAGCCAGAATAAGACGTTTTTAATCTTTTTAATGTAAGTTTTCGTGTTCAAAAGAAAGAATCGTCTAAAATAAGCAATTTGTGTCTAGACTGAAACGTAATTTGATTTTCTGTGACATAAATCGTTTTTTAAAGGCGAAATTAGACGTTTTGCCTCTGTTCAGTGAAAGTATACTGGTTTCAAAGCATAGAATCGTTTGAAATTAACAGTTCTCGTCAAGACTATAACGCAAATCTTTAAAGTGATACAAAGAAATAATTTACGTTATAGTTTTGACCAGAACTCTTAATTTCAAACGATTTTATGCCCCCAAACGAGAAAACTTTCACTAAACAGAAGCCAAACGTCTTAGTTCGTATTATAAAAGCGACTTATGTTACAGTTTAAACAAAAACAAATTATTTTCGTTGTTGTTGTGTCAAAATAATTTATTTCAAATGATTCAATGAAGCGAAACGAGTAAACTTTTATAGGACAGATGCAAAATACCATATTACCACATAAATTGTTATTTTAAAGCAAAGTATTAGCTTTTGCACTTGTTCAATTAAAGTTTGCTTACTTCGAAGTATGTAATCGTCCGAAATATTTTTTTTTAGTCAAAACTATAACGTAATTTGTTCTTTTGAGCTTGAATATAGAGTTTTCATTACGTTTTATAGTAGTTTACTCTACTCTAAGCATAGAATCAAACAGAGTAATCCGCTTT
This sequence comes from Tribolium castaneum, assembly GCF_031307605.1. NCBI lineage: Eukaryota > Metazoa > Arthropoda > Insecta > Coleoptera > Tenebrionidae > Tribolium > Tribolium castaneum. The sequence continues at coordinate 1,502,107 of NW_026986634.1, read as the reverse complement.
TGTTAAAACTGATACATAATTTGCTCTTATTTTCGAGAATAAGACGTTTTCAATATGCTTGATAAAATTTTTCTTGTTTATAGCAAGGAATCGTTTAAAATAAGCTGTATTTGCCTAAACTGAAACGTAATTCAATATTTATGTATGGATACGAAGTTTTCAGTTTCTTTGACGTGAAATTTCTTGTTGCAAAAGGTAATAATTTGCTTTAAAACAACGCTTTATATGGTAATATGTGGTTTTGCATCTGCCCCATAAAAGTTCATTAGTTTCGAATTATAAAATCGTTTGAAATAAACAGTGCTGGTCAAAACTATAACGTAAATTATTTCTTTGAGACGAAATTTAAAGTTTTCATTAAGTTTTATACAAGTTTACTCTATTCTAAGTAAAGGAGTAATCAGGATAAATTTCTTTTATCTAGAGTAATATATAATTTGCAGTTTTCAGCCAGAATAAGACGTTTTTAATCTTTTTAATGTAAGTTTTTGTATTCAAAACAAAGGATCGTCTAAAGTAAGCAGTTTTTGTCCAGACTGAAACGTAATTCGAATTTCTGTGCTTGAATAAGGGGTTTTCAGTTACTTTGATATAAGGTTTCATGTTTGTAACAATGAATTAACGAAAATAATTGGTTTTTATCCAAACTGTGGCATGAATCGTTTTTAAAAGGCGAAATAAGATGTTTTTCCTCTGTACAGTGAAAGTTTACTCGTTTCAAAGCATAGAACCGTTTGAAATTAACAGCTCTCGTTAAGACTATAACGCAAATCTTTTGTTTTGTGTTAAAATAAGACGTTTTTAGTCAGTTTGATATAAGTTTTCTTGTTCAAAGCAAAATATTGTCGAAAATCAACGGTTTTTGTCTAAACTGATACAAAATTCGGTGGTTTGTGTCCAAATACAAAGTTTTCAGATTCTTTAATGTTAGGTTTGCTGCTTCTAACAAAGAATCAACGAAAATATTTAGTTTTAATACAAACTGCAATATAAAATGTCTTTATAGGACAAATCATGATGTTTGGCATCTGTTTAATAAAAATTTACTCGTTTGGAAGCATGAATCATTCCAAATAAGCTATTCTCGTCGAAACTATAATGTAATTAGTATTTTGTGCTAGAATACAGCGTTTTTGTTAGATTTATTAACAATTTTGTCTATTTTAAGCAATGAAACGAATAGGATTAGCTGCCTTTATCCAAAGTGATACATAAATTGCTCTTTTTATTATTATTATTATTAACATAGATTCTTTGCTGAGGTTAACACCTTTATAGCAAAATATCAAGAAATACGGTTTCGTGTTAAATAAAACACCATTGAATAATGAAAAATGAAATACAATTTTAATCTACAGTTAAATTAGTTAATTAATAAAGGTTAATGTTAATTATTGTAATGTGTCATATTGATTCTTGAAGGAAGAAACAGTAACAGCTGCAACAACGTTATCAGGCAAGCCATTCCATATATCAAATGCACGATTTGTCAAATAATTCTTTCTAACGGTAGTCTTAAATGGTTCTTTTTTCAGCTTATAAGAATGACCTCTAAGTCTGTCATGATATTGAATTTGCAAGAAATTGCGTGTTACTCCAGGAAATAAACCATGAGTAAGCCGAAAAATTTGAATTGCATCTGCCCTGTTTTGACGAGCACGTAGATCTGGTATTTTGAGTATTTCAAGACGTTGTTCATATGAAACTTGTCTTAAACAGTGTGTCCATCTAGTTACCAGGTGCTGAGTTCTTTCCAGCAAATCAATATCCTTTAACAAATAAGGTCTCCAGACTGGAGATTAATACGTTTTTAGTCTGTTCGATGTAAGTTTTCTTGTTCAAAGCAAAAGATCGTCTAAAATAAGCCGTTTTTGTTTGAACTGATGAACAATTCAGTCTGAGAGTCAACAAAAATAATTTGTTTTAATCCAAATTGATACTTTTTGACCCTATAAGAGTCTTATAAGAGTCCGAAATACGCCGTTCTCGTCAAGTCTATAACGTAATTCGTTTTTTTGTGTCAGAATACGACGTTTTCTGTCTGTTTAATATAATTTTTTAATAATAATAATAATAATAACAATAATAATAATAATAATAATAATAA
>NW_026986634.1:1412500-1497500 GCF_031307605.1 Tribolium castaneum | reverse complement strand
AGAGTCGTTTTTAAATGCTGCATTTTTGTCTTAATCTCAAACATTGAAAACTGAATTACATTTTTGTTCAGTAACAGTTACAGTTTTCTTATTGGTTTTTTGCTTATATCTCGAAAACAGTTCCTCCTATCAAATTTTATCTTTCTTTCAAAATTAAAACTGATAAAATTTTCAACAAAATAGTTATTTACATTTTTCTTGTAGGACCAAGCATAAACGAGTTATAGAGTTGGATATAAATAATATTTAACAAAAATTTGCTTTAAAATAAAATGCTTGATAAACCGGAATTAAACTAAATTAATTGTGTCTAACACTTTAGTAGAGGAAAAAGGAGAAGACATAAAAGTCACTAAATGTTTCAGAGTCGTCTTTAGTCGTCATATTAATAACAATAACATTAATAATAATAATACTAATAGTACTAAATTTGCTTATATGCAAACGCTTAATTAAGGTAACAGTTTTTTGGTTTCTTGCTTATATCTCGAAAACAGTTACTCCAATCAATTTTTATCTTTTTTTTAAAATTAAAGCTGATAAAATTTCCTACAAAATAGTTATTTGCATTTTTTTGTAGGACCAACCATAAGCGAGTTATAGAGTTGGATATAAATAATCTTTAACAAAAATTTGCTTTAAAATAAAATGTTTGAAAAACCGAAATTAAACTAAATTAAGACTAACACTTTAGTAGAGGAAAAAGAAGAAGACATAAAAGGCACCAAAGTCTTCAGAGTTGTTTTTAGTACTAAATTTGCTTATATGCAAGCCCTTAATTAAGGTAACAGTTTTTTGGTTTCTTGCTTATATCTCGAAAACAGTTACTCCTATCAATTTTTATCTTTTCACTAAAATTAAAGCTGATAAAATTTCCTACAAAATAGTTATTTGCATTTTTTATGTAGGACTAACCATAAGCGAGATATAAGTTTGAAAATAATTGATATTTAAAAAAAAATGTCCTTTAACAGAAAATGTCTTGTGATTTAAAATACACTTAATTTATTGGGTCTAATACTTTATTAGAAGAAAAAGGAGGTGACAGAAGTGTCACTGAAGTTTTTAGAGTCGTTTGTAAATGATGCATTTTCGTCTTCGTCTCAAACATTGAAAACTGAATTACATTTTTGTTCAGTAACTGTAACAGTTTTCACTTTGGTTTTTTGCTTATATCTCGAAAACATTTACTCTTATCAATTTTTATCTTTCTTTCAAAATTAAAGCTGATAAAATTTCCTACAAAATAGTTACATGCATTTCTTTTGTAGGACATACCGTAAGCGAGTTAAAGAGTTAGATATAAATAATCTTTAACAAAAATTTGCTTTAAAATTAAATGTTTGAAAAACTGAAATTAAACTAAATTAATTGTGTCTAACACTTTAGTAGAGGAAAATGGAAAAAACATAAAAGTCACTAAAGGTTTCAGAGTCGTCTTTAGTCGTCATATTAATAACAATAACATTAATAATAATAATGCTAATAGTACTATATTTGCTTATATGCAAGCGCTTAATTAAGGTAACAGTTTTTTGGTTTCCTGCTTATATCTCGAAAACAGGTACTCCTATCAATTTTTATCTTTTTAATAAAATTAAAGCTGATAAAATTTCCTACAAAATAGTAATTTGCATTTTTCATGTAGGACTAACCATAAGCGAGATATAAGTTTGAAAATAATTAATATTTAAAAAAAAAGTGTTTTAACAGAAAATGTCTTGGGATTTAAAATACACTTAATTTATTGGGTCCAATAGTTTATTAGAAGAAAAAGGAGGTGACATAAAAGTCACTGAAATCTTCAGAGTCGATTTTAAATGCTGCATTTTCGTCTTCGTCTCAAACATTGACAACTGAATTACATTTTTGTTCAGTAACAGTTACAGTTTTCTTATTGGTTTTTTGCTTATATCTCGAAAACTGTTACTCCTATCAATTTTTATCTTTATTTCAAAATTAAAGCTGCTAAAATTTCCTACAAAATCGTTAATTGCATTTTTCTTGTAGGACCAACCATAAGCGAGTTATAGAGTTGGATATAATAAATATTTAACAAAAATTTGCTTTAAAATAAAATGTTTGAAAAACTGAAATTAAACTAATTTAATTGTGTCTAACACTTTAGTAGAGGAAAAAGAAAAAGACATAAAAGTCACTAAAGGTTTCAGGGTCGTCTTTAGTCGTCATATTAATAACAATACCATTAATGATAATAATACTAATAGTACTAAATTTGCTTATATGCAAACGCTTAATTAAGGTAACAGTGTTTTGGTTTCTTGCTTATATCTCGAAAACAGTTACTCCTATCAATTTTTATCTTTTTACTAAAATTAAAGCTGATAAAATTTCCTACAAAATAGTTATTTGCATTTCTTTTTTAAGACCAACCATAAGCGAGTTATAGAGTTGGATATAAATAATCTTCAACAAAAATTTGCTTTAAAATAAAATGTTTGAAAAACCAAAATTAAACTAAATTAATTGAGTCTAACACTTTAATATAGGAAAAAGGAGAAGACATAAAAGTCACCAAAGTCTTCAGAGTCGTTTTTAGTCGTCATTTTAATAACAATAACATTAATAATAATAATACTAATAGTACTAAATTTGCTTATATGCAAGCGCTTTATTAAGGTAACAGTTTTTTGGTTTCTTGCTTATATCTCGAAAACAGTTACTCCTATCAATTTTTATCTTTTTACTAAAATTAAAGCTGATAAAATTTTCTACAAAATAGTTATTTGCATTTTTCTTGTGGGACCAAGCATAAGCGATTTATAGAGATGGATATAAATAATATTTAACAAAAATTTGCTTTAAAATAAAATGTTTGAAATACTGAAATTAAACTAAATTAATTGTGTCTAACACTTTAGTAGAGGAAAAAGAAGAAGACATAAAAGTCACTAAAGGTTTGAGAATCGCCTTTAATCGTCATATTAATAACAATAACATTAATAATAATATTACTAATAGTACTAAATTTGCTTATATGCAAACGCTTAATTAAGTTAACAGTTTTTTGGTTTCTTGCTTATATCTCGAAAACAGTTACTCCTATCAATTTTTATCCTTTTACTAAAATTAAAGCTGATAAAATTTCCTACAAAATAGTAATTTGCATTTTTCATGTAGGACTAACCATAAGCGAGATATAAGTTTGATAATAACTAATATTTAAAAAAAAGTGCTTTAACAGAAAATGTCTTGTGATTTAAAATACACTTAATTTATTAGGTCCAATACTTTATTAGAAGAAAAAGGAGGTGACATAAAAGTCACTGAAGTCTTCAGAGTCGATTTTAAATGCTGCATTTTCATCTTCGTCTCAAACATTGAAAACTGAATTACATTTTTGCTCAGTAACAGTTATAGTTTTCTTATTGGTTTTTTGCTTATATCTCGAAAACTGTTACTCCTATCAATTTTTATCTTTCTTTCAAAATTAAAGCTGATAAAATTTCCTACAAAATCGTTATTTGCATTTTTTTTGTAGGACCAACCATAAGCGAGTTATAGAGTTGGATATAAATAATCTTTAACAAAAATTTGCTTTAAAATAAAATGTTTGAAAAACCAATATTAAACTAAATTAATTGGGTCTAACACTTTAGTAGAGGAAAAAAAAGACATAAAGTCACCAAAGTCTTCAGAGTTGTTTTTAGTACTAAATTTGCTTATATGCAAGCGCTTAATTAACGTAACAGTTTTTTGGTTTCTTGCTTATATCTCGAAAACAGTTACTCCTATCAATTTTTATCTTTCTACTAAAATTAAAGCTGATAAAATTTCCCACAAAATAGTGATTTGCATTTTTCATGTAGGACTAACCATAAGCGAGATATAAGTTTGAAAATAATTAATATTTGAAAAAAAAGTGTTTTAACAGAAAATGTCTTGGGATTTAAAATACACTTAATTTATTGGGTCCAATACTTTATTAGAAGAAAAAGGAGGTGACATAAAAGTCACTGAAGTCTTCAGAGTCGATTTTAAATGCTGCATTTTCGTCTTCGTCTCAAACATTGAAAGCTGAATTACATTTTTGTTCAGTAAGAGTTACAGTTTTCTTATTGGTTTTTTGCTTATATCTCGAAAACTGTTACTCCTATCAATTTTTATCTTTCTTTCAAAATTGAAGCTGATAAAATTTCCAACAAAATCGTTATTTGTATTTTTCATGTAGGACCAACCATAAGCGAGTTATAGAGTTGGATATAAATAATATTTATCTACGATCATCAAATAATATAACCATTACTGTTGTGAAAGTTCCACTGTAAATTTTCATTTTATCCATCGACAAATTAAAAGAAGTCTCTGATTGGTTTTCACCCATGGGTAAAATTGACAGAATTTTTTATCCATTGGGATTGGAACCAATCAAAATTGAAAATATTGGAATTTTATCTGTTCCACCACTTTTATGTTGGCAATTGTGTGCCGTAACCGCAGCAATATAACCAAACAAGCCAAATCAGCTGACAACAAAAACAAACAGCTAATTATTTAGTCGGAACTAGGAGTGAAATCTGTGATTGTTCAAGCAGTTTTTTGTGACAGAAAGTTATTTAAAATGTTGGAAGAAGAGAATGAAATGACCTGCACGCCACCTGACATTCGCAATATCGCAACGAGTGCAATAGAAAATCTTCTACCACAAAAATCGCGGCACAAATATGAGTGTGTTTATGAAAGGTTTTTAAAATGGCGCGCAGAAAAAAATACAACTTCTTTTTCTGAAAATATTATATTAAGTTATTTTGTGATGCTTGCAGAAAAGTATTCATCTTCTTCTCTTTGGAGTTACTACTCAATGCTTAAAAGTACGTTAGTCATTCGTCACGATATACATATTGAGAACTATAAAAAACTTCAAGCATTTTTGAAGCGCAAATCTGAGACATACAAACCTAAAAAATCGAAAACTTTATCTTCGGAAAATATAAAAGAGTTTATCGAGAAGGCACCAGATGAAAAATATCTTGTAACGAAGGTAAAAAACACAAACTGTTATATACAAATTATTAAATACCTGCATTTCTTCAAGGTGGCTGTAATAATGGGTATAATGGGTGCCTGCAGATCTCAAGAATTGCATGCAATGAAACTAGAGCACATCGATGATTTAGATCGAGCTTTGCTTGTCAAAATTCCCGATACCAAAAGTTACTCCTATCAATTTTTATCTTTTTACTAAAATTAAAGCTGATAAAATTTCCTACAAAATAGTTATTTGCATTTTTCTTGTAGGACCAAGCATAAGCGAGTTATAGAGATGAATATAAATATTATTTAACAAAAATTTGCTTTAAAATAAAATGTTTGAAATACTGAAATTAAACTAAATTAATTGTGTCTAACACTTTAGTCGTCATATTAATAACAATAACATTAATAATAATAATACTGATAGTACTAAATTTGCTTATATGCAAGCGCTTAATTAAGGCAACAGTTTCTTGCTTGTATCTCGAAAACAGTTACTCCTATCAATTTTTATCTTTTTACAAAAATTAAAGCTGATAAAATTTCCTACAAAATAGTTATTTGCATTTTTCATGTAGAACTAACCATAAGCGAGATATAAGTTTGAAAATAATTATTAATTAAAAAAATGTGTTTTAACAGAAAATGTCTTGTGATTTATAATACACTTAATTTATTGGGTCTAATACTTTATTAGAAAAAGGAGGTGACATAAAAGTCACTGAAGTCTTCAGAGTCGTTTTTAAATGCTGCATTTTTGTCTTAGTCTCAAATATTGAAAACTGATTTACATTTTTGTTCAGTAACAGTTACAGTTTTCTTATTGGTTTTTTGCTTATATCTCGAAACCAGTTACTCCTATCAATTTTTACCTTTTTTTCAAAATTAAAGCTGATAAAATTTCCTACAAAATAGTTAATTGCATTTTTTTTGTAAGACCAACCATAAGCGAGTTATAGTGTTGGATATAAATAATCATTAACAAAAATTTGCTTTAAAATAAAATGTTTAAAAACCGAAATTAAACTAAATAAATTAAGTCTAACACTTTAGTATAGGAAAAAGGAGAAGACATAAAAGTCACCAAAGTCTTGAGAGTCGTTTTTAGTCGTCATATTAATAACAATAACATTAATAATAATAATAATACTAATATTACTAAATTTGCTTATATGCAAGCGCTTAATTAAGGCAACAGTTTCTTGCTTATATCTCGAAAACAGTTACTCCTATCAATTTTTATCTTTTTACTAAAATTAAAGCTGATAAAATTTCCTACAAAATATTTATTTGCATTTTTTTGTAGGACCAACCATAAGCGAGTTATAGAGTTGGATATAAATAATATTTAACAAAAATTTGCTTTAAAATAAAATGTTTGGAAAACCGAAATTAAACTAAATTAATTGAGTCTAACACTTTAGTATAGGAAAAAGGAAAAGACATAAAAGTCACCAAAGTCTTCAGAGTCGTTGTTAGTCGTCACATTAATAACAATAACATTAATAATAATAATACTAATAGTACTAAATCTGCTTAAATTAAAGCTGATAAAATTTCCTACAAAATAGTTATTTGCGTTTTTTTGTAGGACCAACCATAAGCGAGTTATAGAGTTGGATATAAATAATCTTTAACAAAAATTTGCTTTAAAATAAAATGTTTGAAAAACCGAAATTAAACTAAATTAAGTGTGTCTAACACTTTAGTAGAGAAAAAAGGAGGAGACATAAAAGTCACTAAAGTCTTAGAGTTGTCTTTAGTCGTCATATTAATAACAATAACATTTATAATAACAATACTAGTAGTACTAAATTTGCTTATATGCAAGCGCTTAATTAAGGTAACAGTTTTTTTGTTTTTTGCTTATATCTCGAAAACAGTTACTCCTATCAATTTTTACTTTTTCACCAAAATTAAAGGTGATAAAATTTCCTACAAAATAGTTATTTACATTTTTCATGTAGAACTAACCATAAGCGAGATATAAGTTTGAAAATAATTAATAATTAAAAAAAAGTGTTTTAACAGAAAATGTCTTGTGATTTAAAATACACTTAATTTATTGGGTTCAATACTTTATTAGAAGAAAAAGAAGGTGACATAAAAGTCACTGAAGTCTTCAGAGTCGTTTTTAAATGCTGCATTTTTGTCTTCGTCTCAAACATTGAAAACTGTATTACATTTTTGTTCAGTAACAGTTACAGTTTTCTTATTGGTTTTTTGCTTATATCTCGAAAACAGTTACTCCTATCAAATTTTATCTTTCTTTCAAAATTAAAGCTGATAAAATTTCCAACAAAATACTTATTTACATTTTTTTTGTAGAACCAAGCATAAACGAGTTATAGAGTTGGACATAAATAATATTTAACAAAAATTTGCTTTAAAATAAAATGCTTGAAAAACCGGAATTAAACTAAATTAATTGTGTCTAACACTTTAGTAGAGGAAAAAGGAGAAGACATAAAAGTCACTAAATGTTTCAGAGTCGTCTTTAGTCGTCATATTAATAACAATAACATTAATAATAATAATACTAATAGTACTAAATTTGCTTATATGCAAACGCTTAATTAAGGTAACAGTTTTTTGGTTTCTTGCTTATATCTCGAAAACAGTTACTCCTATCAATTTTTATCTTTTTTTCAAAATTAAAGCTGATAAAATTTCCTACAAAATAGTTATTTGCATTTTTTTGTAGGACCAACCATAAGCGAGTTATAGAGTTGGATATAAATAATCTTTAACAAAAATTTGCTTTAAAATAAAATGTTTGAAAAACCGAAATTAAACTAAATTAAGACTAACACTTTAGTAGAGGAAAAAGGAGAAGACATAAAAGTCACCAAAGTCTTAAGAGTCGTTTTTAGTCGTCATATTAATAACAATAACATTAATATTGATAATACTAATATTACTAAATTTGCTTATATGCAAGCGCTTAATTAAGGTAACAGTTTCTTGCTTATATCTCGAAAACAGTTACTCTTATCAATTTTTATCTTTTTACTAAAATTAAAGCTGATAAAATTTCCTACAAAATAGTTAATTGCATTTTTTATGTAGAACTAACCATAAGCGAGATATAAGTTTGAAAATAATTAATATTTAAAAGAAAAGTGCTTTAACAGAAAATGTCTTGTGATTTAAAATACACTTAATTTAATGGGTTCAATACTTTATTAGAAGAAAAAGGAGGTGACATAAAAGTCACCAAAGTCTTCAGAGTTGTTTTTAGTACTAAATTTGCTTATATGCAAGCCCTTAATTAAGGTAACAGTTTTCTGGTTTCTTGCTTATATCTCGAAAACAGTTACTCCTATCAATTTTTATCTTTTTACTAAAATTAAAGCTGATAAAATTTCCTACAAAATAGTTATTTGCATTTCTCATGTAGGACTAACCATAAGCGAGATATAAGTTTGATAATAATTAATATTTAAAAAGAAAGTGCTTTAACAGAAAATGCCTTGTGATTTAAAATACAATAAAAACATTTACTATACAAAAGTTATAATCGGTTTTTAATAATAATAATAATAATAATAATAGTAATAAAAGTAATAATAATAATAATAATAATAATAATAATAATAATAATAATAATAATAATACTTATAATAATGAATTTCTTTCTAAATTAAAGCTTAGTTTTTCTAAGGAAAAATGAAGCTTATTTTGTGTTATCTGAGCGTTTTCTCATTTCTATGCAAGAGATCATCTGGGATCTGTTTTTTAGGCAAGAAATTGTCTAAAATTAATAACTCATTTTAAAACTGGTATAAAAACATTTACTATACAAAAGTTATAATCGGTTTTTAATAATAATAATATTAATAATAATAATAATAATAATAATAATAATAATAATAGTAATAATAATAATAAAAATAATAGTAATAATAATAATAATAATAAAAATAATAATAATAGTAGTAATAAAAGTAAGCTTAGTTTTCTAAGCAAAAATGAAGCTTATTTTGTGTTATATGAGCTTTTCTCATTTCTATGCAAAAGATCATGTGTGATCTGTGTTTTTAGGCAATCTAAACCATTTGATAGTTTTTAGGCAAGAAATTGGCTAAAATTAATAACTCATTTTAAAACTGGTATAAAAACATTTACTATACAAAAGTTAATAATAATAATAATAATAATAATAATAATAATAATAATAATAATAATACTAATAATAATAATAATAACAATAATAATAATAATAATAATAGTAATAGTAACAAAAGTAATAAAAATAATAATACTTTTAATAAGGAAAAATGGAGCTTATTTTGTGTATTACATGAGCGTTTTCTCATTTCTATGCAAAAGATCATGTGTGATCTGTGTTTTTAGGCAATCTAAGCCATTTAATAGTTTTTAATATTTAACAAAAATTTGCATTAAAATAAAATGTTTGAAAAACTGAAATTAAACTAAATTAAGTGTGTCTAACACTTTAGTAGAGAAAAAAGGAGGAGACATAAAAGTCACTAAAGTCTTAGAGTTGTCTTTAGTCGTCATATTAATAACAATAACATTTATAATAACAATACTAGTAGTACTAAATTTGCTTATATGCAAGCGCTTAATTAAGGTAACAGTTTTTTTGTTTTTTGCTTATATCTCGAAAACAGTTACTCCTATCAATTTTTACTTTTTCACCAAAATTAAGGTGATAAAATTTCCTACAAAATAGTTATTTGCATTTTTCATGTAGAACTAACCATAAGCGAGATATAAGTTTGAAAATAATTAATAATTAAAAAAATGTGTTTAACAGAAAATGTCTTGTGATTTATAAAATACACTTAATTTATTGGGTCTAATACTGTATTAGAAGAAAAAGGAGGTGACATAAAAGTCACTGAAGTCTTCAGAGTCGTTTTTAAATGCTGCATTTTTGTCTTCGTCTCAAACATTGAAAACTGAATTACATTTTTGTTCAGTAACAGTTACAGTTTTCTTATTGGTTTTTTGCTTATATCTCGAAAACAGTTACTCCTATCAAATTTTATCTTTCTTTCAAAATTAAAGCTGATAAAATTTCCAACAAAATAGTTATTTACATTTTTCTTGTAGGACCAAGCATAAACGAGTTATAGAGTTGGATATAAATAATATTTAACAAAAATTTGCTTTAAAATAAAATGCTTGAAAAACCGGAATTAAACTAAATTAATTGTGTCTAACACTTTAGTAGAGGAAAAAGGAGAAGACATAAAAGTCACTAAATGTTTCAGAGTCGTCTTTAGTCGTCATATTAATAACAATAACATTAATAATAATAATACTAATAGTACTAAATTTGCTTATATGCAAACGCTTAATTAAGGTAACAGTTTTTTGGTTTCTTGCTTATATCTCGAAAACAGTTACTCCTATCAATTTTTATCTTTTTTTCAAAATTAAAGCTGATAAAATTTCCTACAAAATAGTTATTTGCATTTTTTTGTAGGACCAACCATAAGCGAGTTATAGAGTTGGATATAAATAATCTTTAACAAAAATTTGCTTTAAAATAAAATGTTTGAAAAACCGAAATTAAACTAAATTAAGACTAACACTTTAGTAGAGGAAAAAGGAGAAGACATAAAAGTCACCAAAGTCTTAAGAGTCGTTTTTAGTCGTCATATTAATAACAATAACATTAATATTAATAATACTAATATTACTAAATTTGCTTATATGCAAGCGCTTAATTAAGGTAACAGTTTTTTGGTTTCTTGCTTATATCTCGAAAACAGTTACTCCTAGCAATTTTTATCTTTTTACTAAAATTAAAGCTGATAAAATTTCCTACAAAATAGTAATTTGCATTTTTCATGTAGGACTAACCATAAGCGAGATATAAGTTTAAAAATAATTAATATTTAAAAAAAAAGTGCTTTAACAGAAAATGTCTTGTGATTTAAAATACACTTAATTTAATGGGTCCAATACTTTATTAGAAGAAAAAGGAGGAGATATAAAAGTCACTGAAGTCTTCAGAGTCGATTTTAAATGCTGCATTTTCGTCTTTGTCTCAAACATTGAAAACTGAATTACATTTTTGTTCAGTAACAGTTACAGTTTTCTTATTGGTTTTTTGCTTATATCTCGAAAACAGTTACTCCTATCACTTTTTATCTTTCTTTCAAAATTAAAGCTGATAAAATTTTCTACAAAATAGTTATTCGCATTTTTTTTTTTAGGACCAACCATAAGCGAGTTATAGAGTTGGATATAAATAATCTTTAACAAAAATTTGCTTTAAAATAAAATGTTTGAAAAACCGAAATTAAACTAAATTAATTAAGACTAACACTTTAGTAGAGGAAAAAGGAGAAGACATAAAAGTCACCAAAGTCTTGAGAGTCGTTTTTAGTAGTCATATTAATAACAATAACATTAATAATAAAAATAATACTAATATTACTAAATTTGCTTATATGCAAGCGCTTAATTAAGGTAACAGTTTCTTGCTTATATCTCGAAAACAGTTACTCTTATCAATTTTTATCTTTTTTTCAAAATTAAAGCTGATAAAATTTCCTACAAAATAGTTATTCGCATTTTTTTTTGTAGGACCAACCATAAGCGAGTTATAGAGTTGGATATAAATAATCTTTAACAAAAATTTGCTTTAAAATAAAATGTTTGAAAAACCGAAATTAAACTAAATTAATTAAGACTAACACTTTAGTAGAGGAAAAAGAAGAAGACATAAAAGTCACCAAAGTCTTCAGTTTTGTTTTTAGTACTAAATTTGCTTATATGCAAGGCCTTAATTAAGGTAACAGTTTTCTGGTTTCTTGCTTATATCTCGAAAACAGTTACTCCTATCAATTTTTATCTTTTTACTAAAATTAAAGCTGATAAAATTTCCTACAAAATAGTTATTTGCGTTTTTCATGTAGGACTAACCATAAGCGAGATATAAGTTTGATAATAATTAATATTTAAAAAGAAAGTGCTTTAACAGAAAATGCCTTGTGATTTAAAATACAATAAAAACATTTACTATACAAAAGTTATAATCGGTTTTTAATAATAATAATAATAATAATAATAATAATAGTAATAAAAGTAATAATAATAATAATAATAATAATTATAATAATAATAATAATAATAATAATACTTATAATAATGAATTTCTTTCTAAATTAAAGCTTAGTTTTTCTAAGGAAAAATAAAGCTTATTTTGTGTTATCTGAGCGTTTTCTCATTTCTATGCAAGAGATCATCTGTGATCTGTGTTTTTAGGCAAGAAATTGTCTAAAATTAAAAACTCATTTTAAAACTGGTATAAAAACATTTACTATACAAAAGTTATAGTCGGTTTTTAATAATAATAATATTACTAATTATTTTAATATTAATTTAGTTTAATTTCGGTTTTTCAAACATTTTGTTTTATATCAAATTTTTGTTAAAGATTATATATATCCAACTCTATAACTCGCTTATGGTTGGTCCTACAAAAAAAATGCAAAAAACTATTTTGTAAAAAATTTTATCAGCTTTAATTTTGAAAGAAAGATAAAAATTGATAGGAGTAACTGGTTTCGAGATATAAGCAAAAAACCAATAAGAAAACTGTAACTGTTACTGAACAAAAATGTAATTCAGTATTTAATGTTTGAGACGAAGACGAAAATGCAGCATTTACTGTCACCTCCTTTTTCTTCTAATTAAGTATTGGACCCAATAAATTAAGTGTATTTTAAATCACAAGACATTTTCTGTTAAAGCACATTTTTTTTAATTATTAATCATTTTCAAACTTATATCTTGCTTATGGTTAGTTGTACATGAAAAATGCAAATAACGATTTTGAAGGAAATTTTATCAGCTTTAATTTTGGTAAAAAGGTAAAAATTGATAAGAGTAACTGTTTTCGAGATATAAGCAAGAAACTGTTACCTTAATTAAGCGCTTGCATATAAGGAAATTTAGTAATATTAGTATTATTATTATTAATGTTATTGTTATTAATATGACGACTAAAAACGACTCTTAAGACTTTGGTGACTTTTATGTCTTCTCCTTTTTCTTCTACTAAAGTGTTAGTCTTAATTAATTTAGTTTAATTTCGGTTTTTCAAACATTTTATTTATTTTTATTTTTATAGGAGTAACTGTTTTCGAAATATAAGCAAAAAACCAATAAGAAAACTGGAACTGTTACTGAACAAAAATGTAATTCAGTTTTCAATGTTTGAGACAAAGACGAAAATGCAGCATTTAAAATCGACTCTGAAGACTTCAGTGACTTTTATGCCTCCTCCTTTTTCTTCTAATAAAGTATTGGACCCATTAAATTAAGTGTATTTTAAATCACAAGACATTTTCTGTTAAAGCACATTTTTTTTAATTATTAATCATTTTCAAACTTATATCTTGCTTATGGTTAGTTCTACATGAAAAATGCAAATAACTATTTTGTAGAAAATTTTATCAGCTTTAATTTTAGTAAAAATTTAAAAATTGATAGGAGTAACTGTTTTCGAGATATAAGCAAGAAACCAAAAAACTGTTACCTTAATTAAGCGTTTGCATATAAGCAAATTTAGTACTATTAGTATTATTATTATTAATGTTATTGTTATTAATATGACGACTAAAGACGACTCTGAAACATTTAGTGACTTTTATGTCTTCTCCTTCTTCCTCTACTAAAGTGTTAGACACAATTAATTTAGTTTAATTCCGGTTTTTCAAGCATTTTATTTTAAAGCAAATTTTTGTTAAATATTATTTATATCCAACTCTATAACTCGTTTATGCTTGGTCCTACAAGAAAAATGTAAATAACTATTTTGTTGGAAATTTTATCAGCTTCAATTTTGAAAGAAAGATAAAATTTGATAGGAGTAACTGTTTTCGAGATATAAGCAAAAAACCAATAAGAAAACTGTAACTGTTACTGAACAAAAATGTAATTCAGTTTTCAATGTTTGAGACGAAGACAAAAATGCAGCATTTAAAAACGACTCTGAAGACTTCAGTGACTTTTATGTCACCTCCTTTTTTTTTTAATAAAGTATTGAACCCAATAAATTAAGTGTATTTTAAATCACAAGACATTTTTTGTTAAAACACTTTTTTTTAATTATTAATTATTTTTAAACTTATATCTCGTTTATGGTTAGTTCTACATGAAAAATGCAAATAACTATTTTGTAGAAAATTTTATCACCTTTAATTTTGGTGAAAAAGTAAAAATTGATAGGAGTAACTGCTTTCGAGATATAAGCAAAAAACAAAAAAACTGTTACCTTAATTAGGCGCTTGCATATAAGCAAATTTAGTACTACTAGTATTGTTATTATAAATGTTATTGTTATTAATATGACGACTAAAGACAACTCTAAGACTATAGTGACTTTTATGTCTCCTCCTTTTTCCTCTACTAAAGTGTTAGACACAATTAATTTAGTTTAATTTCAGTTTTTCAAACATTTTATTTTAAAGCAAATTTTTGTTAAATATTAAAAACTATAAAATGGCTTAGATTGCCTAAAAACACAGATCACACATGATCTTTTGCATAGAAATGAGAAAACGCTCATGTAACACACAAAATAAGCTCCATTTTTCCTTATTAAAAGTATTATTATTATTATTACTTATGTTACTATTACTAATATTATTATTATTATTATTATTATTATTATTATTATTATTATTATTATTACTATTATTTTTATTATTATTATTATTATTATTATTATTATCATTATTATTATTATTATTATTATTAACTTTTGTATAGTAAATGTTTTTATACCAGTTTTAAAATGAGTTATTAATTTTATTCAATTTCTTGCCTAAAAACACAGATCACAGATGATCTCTTGCATAGAAATGAGAAAACGCTCATATAACACACAAAATAAGCTTCATTTTTGCTTAGAAAACTAAGCTTACTTTTATTACTATTATTATTATTATTACTATTATTATTATTATTATTATTATTATTATTAACTTTTGTATAGTAAATGTTTTTATACCAGTTTTAAAATGAGTTATTAATTTTATTCAATTTCTTGCCTAAAAACACAGATCACAGATGATCTCTTGCATAGAAATGAGAAAACGCTCATATAACACACAAAATAAGCTTCATTTTTGCTTAGAAAACTAAGCTTACTTTTATTACTATTATTATTTTCATTATTATTATTATTAATATTATTATTATTATTACTATTATTATTATTATTATTATTATTATTATTGTTATTATTATTATTAAAAACTTATATTAAACAGACAGAAAACGTCGTATTCTGACAAAAAAACGAATTACGTTATAGACTTGACGAGAACGGCGTATCTCGGACTCTTATAGGACTCTTATAGGGTCAAAAAGTATCAGTGTGGATTAAAACAAATTATTTTTGTTGAGTCTCAGTCTGAATTGTTTATCAGTTCAATCAAAAACGGCTTATTTTAGACGATCTTTTGCTTTGAACAAGAAAACTTACGTCGAACAGACTAAAAAGGTATTTATCTGGCATAAAAGAGCAATTTATGTATCACTTTGAATAAAGGCAGCTAATCCTATTCGTTTCATTGCTTAAAATAGACAAAATTGTTAATAAATCTAACAAAAACGCTGTATTCTAGCACAAAATACTAATTACATTATAGTTTCGACGAGAATAGCTTATTTGGAATGATTCTATGCTTCCAAACGAGTAAATTTTTATTAAACAGATGCCAAACATCATGTTTTGTCCTATAAAGACATTTTATATTGCAGTTTGTTTTAAAACAAAATATTTTCGTTGATTCTTTGTTAGAAGCAGCAAATCTAACATTAAAGAATCTGAAAACTTTGTATTCGGACACAAACCACCGAATTTTGTATCAGTTTAGACAAAAACGGTTGATTTTCGACAATATTTTGCTTTGAACAAGAAAACTTATATCAAACTGACTAAAAACGTCTTATTTTAGCACAAAACAAAAGATTTGCGTTATAGTCTTAACGAGAGTTGTTAATTTCAAACGGTTCCATGCTTTGAAACGAGTAAACTTTCACTGTACAGCGGAAAAACATCTTATTTCGCCTTTTAAAAACGATTCATGCCACAATTTGGATAAAAACCAATTATTTTCGTTAATTCATTGTTACAAACATGAAACCTTACATCAAAGTAACTGAAAACCCCTTATTCAGGCACAGAAATTCGAATTACGTTTCAGTCTGGACAAAAACTGCTTACTTTAGACGATCCTTTGTTTTAAATACAAAAACTTACATTAAAAAGATTAAATACGTCTTATTCTGGCTGAAAACTGCAAATTATATATTACTCTAGATAAAAGCAATTTATCCTGATTACTCCTTTCCTTAGAATAGAGTAAACTTGTATAAAACTTAATGAAAACTTTAAATTTCGTCTCATAGAAATAATTTACGTTATAGTTTTGACCAGCACTGTTTATTTCAAACGATTTTATGATTCGAAACTAATGAACTTTTATGGGGCAGATGCAAAACCACATATTACCATATAAAGCGTTGTTTTAAAGCAAATTATTACCTTTTGCAACAAGAAATTTCACGTCAAAGAAACTGAAAACATCGTATCCATGCACAAATATCGAATTACGTATCAGTTTAGGCAAATACAGCTTATTTTAAACGATTCCTTGCTATAAACAAGAAAAATTTTATCAAACATATTGAAAATGTCTTATTCTCGAAAATAAGAGCAAATTATGTATCAGTTTTAACAAAAGCGGATTACTCTGTTTGATTCTATGCTTAGGGTAGAGTAAACTACTATAAAACGTAATGAAAACTCTATATTCAAGCTCAAAAGAACAAATTACGTTATAGTTTTGAAAAAAAAAAATTATTTCGGACGACTACATATTTCGAAGTAAGCAAACTTTAATTGAACAAGTGCAAAAGCTAATACTTTGCTTTAAAATAACGATTTATGTGGTAATATGGTATTTTGCATCTGTCCTATAAAAGTTTACTCGTTTTGCTCCATTGAATTATTCGAAATAAATTATTTTGACACAACAACAACGAAAATAATTTGTTTTTGTTTAAACTGTAACATAAGTCGTTTTTATAAAACGAACTAAGACGTTTGGCATCTGTTTAGTGAAAGTTTTCTCGTTTGGGGGCATAAAATCGTTTGAAATTAAGAGTTCACAGTTTGGATTAAAACCAATGATTTTCGTTTATTCATTGTTACAAACAAGAAACCTTACATCAAAGAAACTGAAAACCTCTTATTCAGGCCCAGAAAATCAAATTACGTTTCAGTCTGGACACAAATTGCTTATTTTAGACGATTCTTTCTTTTGAACACGAAAACTTACATTAAAAAGATTAAAAACGTCTTATTCTGGCTCAAAACTGCAAATTATGTATTACTTTGGATAAAAGCACTTTATCCTGATTACTCCTTTGCTTAGAATAGAGCAAACTTGTAGTATAAAGCTTAATGAAAACTTTAAATTTCGTCTCAAAGATATAATTTACGTTTAGTTTTGACCAGAACTGTTAATTTCAAACGATTTTATGCCCCCAAACGAGAAAACTTTCACTAAACAGATGCCAAACGTCTTAGTTCGTTTTATATAAACGACATGTTACAGTATAAACAAATAATTATTTTCGTTGTTGTGTCAAAATAATTTATTTCGAATGATTCAATGGAGCGAAACGAGTAAACTTTTATAGTACAGATGCAAAATACCATATTACCACATAAATCGTTATTTTAAAGCAAAGTATTAGCTTTTGCACTTGTTCAATTTTTTTTTCTCAAAGCTATAACGTAATTTGTTTTTTTGAGCTTGAATATAAAGTTTTCATTACGTTTTATAGTAGTTTACTCTACTCTAAGCATAGAATCAAACAGAGTAATCCGCTTTTGTTAAAACTGATACATAATTTGCTCTTATTTTCAAGAATAAGACATTTTCAATATGTTTGATAAAATTTTTCTTGTTTATAGCAAGGAATCGTTTAAAATAAGCTGTATTTGCCTAAACTGATACGTAATTCGATATTTGTGCATGGATACCATGTTTTCAGTTTCTTTGACGTGAAATTTCTTGTTGCAAAAGGTAATATCATTGCGAGCGCGATGTCTGACGGTGCAGACGCATCCGGGCAGGCTCTCTGCAAGAAATGTAAAAAGCAAACTAACAGTGGCCTCAAATGTATTACATGTGGAGCCAATTATCATACAAGTTGTGCTAAGCTTATAAAAAAAGCCAAGTTTATAAACGATAACGAAGTTAACTGTTGTGCTGTGAGTGATACCGGCGAAATTAGTGATTGCGAATCTCTTGCTCAAAGTGAAGATACGTTTAGCTCCCTCAGGAACGAAATCAAGTACCTCAAGACAATTATCGATCACAAAGATGTAATCATCAAGGAATTAGATGAAAAAATCCACCTTCTTAAAGTCAATGCAGCGCTCATAGAGGTAATCGAAGGCCAACTTAAAAACGATCGCGATAATGGAAGAGAAGTTCGCGAAAAAGTGAATGCAGGTAAACAAGCCTGGCTTATCAACAGCGATGAACCTCCGAAAGTACCTTTCAACTTGCAACGTCCTGCGACGATGATGGATAAGGGTTTGCCAAATTCCAAAAACCTGACAAAAAATAGGGACAGAACATTTCCTCCCACATTACAAGTAACAATTCCTTCAACTTCCGGAGTCTCTACTGCTGATACCAACACAAAAACGCCGCAGAGTGATAAAGAGGACGGCTTCATTCTGGTCCAAAACAAAAAAAAGAAGGCATCCGCGTCTACCAAAGTGGCCCCACAGAGCTTACAAGCAACTAAACCGATCTCGGGAGCTTCCAGAAAAAAACCAATGATTGGCTCATCAGCCAGTACTGTTTTAAAAAGCGTTCCTAAATCAGCTCATCTTCACTTGTCTAGATTAGATCCGGACACCAAGGTCGAGAATATCCTGGACTATATCAAGCCCCATGTGTCCATAGCAAACTGCGAAAGACTACAATCGAAAAATCCAACCCTATACTCGTCATTCAAGCTATCTGTGCCACTAGGAGAACTTGAGCAAGTCATGAATTCTTCCATCTGGCCCTGTGGAGTTACTATAAATCGTTTTTTCTTCAGGCGCCCCCAAAACAACAATCCACCAAACCAGAGTGTAGTGGCGTAACTGTGTTAAATTTATATCACCTTAATATTCAAAGCTTAAAAAACAAAATTTTAGATCTAGAAGCCTTTTTGCTGTCCGATGGCCCTTTTGAAGTACTATGTATCAATGAGCATTGGATGGCGGCTAATGAAATCGAGGTTCTTAAATTAGGAAATTATTGTACAGTTTCTAGCTTTTGCAGAACTTTGCGCTATCATGGTGGAGTAAGTATTTTTGTTCATAATTCCATGACTCATTGCAAATCTTTGAGTTTTGATAGTATTGAGTTTGATTTTGAAGTTTCTGGATGTTTATTAAATGACAACTTAAATGTAGTTACATTGTATCGTTCACCTTCGGGGAATTTTGATGTTTTTCTGAAAAAATTAAATTTAATGCTTTCGTCTTTAACCAAAACCAATAATAAAATTATTGTAACAGGCGATTTCAATGTGAAATTTGGCACTTCGGATAAGCTTGCTGTTGCTTTGGTTAATACATTTCTTTCATATGGTTTATACTCAACTGTTTTTACTCCAACTCGAGGAAATTCCTGCCTAGATAACATTTTCACTAACTTTCAAATCAATGATTATCAAGTAACAACTCATGATCCAGGATTATCTGATCATTGTGGTGTATGTATGAGTGTCTTTGTTCCTACTTCGTCTCTAGTGGCAAATGAAAGTTCTAATACCAAATATAGACCTATAACTGCTTTAGGATTATTCCACCTATATAACTTTATTGAAAATATCAACTGGGATTTTATCAACAATACTAACAATGATGTTGAAGACTTATTTACTCAATTTAACAGTATTCTAGTACATTATGTATCTATTTGTTTTCCTGAAAAAATTTTATCCACTCGAGCATCAAAAAATTGCTTTAATGACAATTTGCGATCTTTACGTAACATGCAAACTCTGCTTTTTCAACTTCAAAACAAACAGATTATTGATAAAGAGGTTTACACTGATTTTAGAAAATTCTATCGCAGTGAAATTGCAAAAGCTATAGTTAAATTTCATGATAACATGATCAACAACGTCCCTAACAAACAAAAAGCATTGTGGGATATTGTCAACACAAAGAGAAAAAATTCTGTTAAATTGCCTACGAATCTGTCGCCTGACACTATCAATAACTATTTCACTAACATTGCTGCCAATACAATTAACGCGTTACCCAAAACATCAAATATTTTAACATCGTTTGAAACTGACTCTCGATTTTCTTTCCATGAAGTTACTTATAATGAAGTTAGGGATGCCATTAATCATTTGAAGAAATCTAATAGTTGTGATGCCTACAATATTAGTTCAAAAATTCTAAAATCGTTAGTAAATCTTATAGTTATTCCTTTGACTAAAATCATTAATAGGTGTATTAGAGAAAGTATATTTCCAGCAGTTCTAAAAACTTCCAAAGTTGTACCGGTTTTTAAGAAAGGAGATCCGAATGACATCAGTAATTATAGACCTATTTCTCTAGTGCCTATCTTAGCAAAGGTTTTTGAGTTTATTTTAAAAAAGCAAATCAACTCGTATTTTGAGAATAATAGTCTCTACTCGCAGTTCCAATTTGGTTTTAGATGCAATCACTCAACATCCCTAGCTATTAACTACCTTAGTCAAAAAATTTTGTCTAGTTTTGAAAATAAGGAAAATACCTATGTTTGCTGTTTGGACTTAACAAAAGCATTTGATTGTGTTGAGCATGGTATATTGTTACAAAAATTAAAATCATATGGATTCTGTGTCAGAAGTATTAGTTTGATGAATTCATACTTAATAAATAGATGTCAGTTCGTTTCTGCTCACAATATTAATTCCAATAAAATGGAAATTAAATTTGGTGTACCGCAAGGATCGGTCCTAGGACCGACTCTATTTCTCATCTTTATAAATGACCTGCCACTTTCTATTAAAGATACTAATTTCTTACTGTTTGCTGACGACACCACTATCTATAGCGCTTTTGATTTAAAAGAGGCTCTGGATCACATAAAAACTTGTGTTGAAACCAAAATTAAAGACTGGTTTATTGGTAACAAACTTACCGTTAATTGTGCAAAAACTCAAGAAATTATTTTTTCCTTAAACAAATCATTTATTACCCCTTCTTATATTAAGCTGTTAGGTGTTTTTCTGGATTGTGGATTGACTTGGGAAACTCATTGCGACTACTTAGTTACTAAACTTTCTAAAAAATTGTTCTTGTTTAGGCAGTTGGTATCTACCTTATCGACTAAAACTTTATTATCAGTTTATCATGCCATATTTCACAGTGTTCTTTCATATGCCATCCTTGCTTGGGGTCATTCGCCACATACAGCTAAATTATTCAAAATACAAAGAAAATGTATCAGAATTATTGCTGGCTGTCACTATCAGAGTGACTGTCGTCAATATTTCAGAAACTTCAAAATTTTAACGGTTCCCTGCACTTATATTTTGCAATGTCTTCTATATACTCATCAAAACTTAAACAAATATGATTCGTTTGATCATACATACTCCACCAGATTCCGGCATTTACTCAGACCAAATTTTCTGCGATTATCACGTACTAGAAACAGCACAAGTTATTACTGTATTAAATTATTTAACATGTTACCTGACACCTATAAAAACCTCGAGTTCAAGGCTTTTAAAAACTGTGTTAAATCTTTCCTGCTACAAGAGGCATTTTACTCTGTTGATGAATTCAGTAATTATTTTTGTAAAATGTCATCTTAACTAAGTTTTCTTATATAATTATTATTATCTGCTTTTGTAAACGGTTAAAGTGTATTTTCTTGTTTTCTCTTCTTTTCTTGGTGACGTATGTAAGATACTTTGTATTTATAACATCAATAAAACATTATCATCATTATCATCATCATAATAATTTGCTTTAAAACAACGCTTTATATGGTAATATGTGGTTTTGCATCTGCCCCATAAAAGTTCATTAGTTTCGAATCATAATTTCGTTTGAAATAAACAGTGCTGGTCAAAACTATAACGTAAATTATTTCTTTGAGACGAAATTTAAAGTTTTCATTAAGTTTTATACAAGTTTACTCTATTCTAAGTAAAGGAGTAATCAGGATAAATTGCTTTTATCTAGAGTAATATATAATTTGCAGTTTTCAGCCAGAATAAGACGTTTTTAATCTTTTTAATGTAAGTTTTCGTGTTCAAAACAAAGGATCGTCTAAAATAAGCAGTTTTTGTGCAGACTGAAACGTAATTCGAATTTCTGTGCCTAAATAAGGGGTTTTCAGTTTCTTTGATGTAAGGTTTCTTGTTTGTAACAATGAATTAACAAAAATAATTGGTTTTTATCCAAACTATGGCATGAATCAGCCTTAAGACTATAACGCAAATCTTTTGTTTTGTGCTAAAATAAGACGTTTTTAGTCAGTTTGATATAAGCTTTCTTGTTCAAAGCAAAATATTGTCGAAAATCGACCGTTTTTGTCTAAACTGAAACAAAATTCGGTGGTTTGTGTCCGAATACAAAGTTTTCAGATTCTTTAATGTTAGGTTTGCTGCTTCTAACAAAGAATCAACGAAAATATTTTGTTTTAATACAAACTGCAATATAAAATGTCTTTATAGGACAAAACATGATGTTTGGCATCTGTTTATTAAAAATTTACTCGTTTGGAAGCATAGAATCATTCCAAATAAGCTATTCTCGTCGAAACTATAATGTAATTAGTATTTTGTGCTAGAATACAGCGTTTTTGTTAGATTTATTAACAATTTTGTCTATTTTAAGCAATGAAACGAATAGGATTAGCTGCCTTTATCCAAAGTGATACATAAATTGCTCTTTTATGCCAGATTAATACGTTTTTAGTCTGTTCGATGTAAGTTTTCTTGTTCAAAGCAAAAGATCGTCTAAAGTAAGCCGTTTTTGTTTAAACTGATGAACAATTCAGACTGAGAGTCAACAAAAATAATTTGTTTTAATCCAAACTGATAATTTTTGACCCTATAAGAGTCCTATAAGTGTCCGAGATACGCCGTTCTCGTCAAGTCTATAACGTAATTCGTTTTTTTGTGTCAGAATACGACGTTTTCTGTCTGTTTAATATAATTTTTTAATAATAATAATAATAACAATAATAATAATAATAATAATAATAATAATAATAATAATAATAGTAATAATAATAATAATAATAATAATAATAATCATGATAATAATACTTATAATAATGAATTTCTTTCTAAATTAAAGCTTAGTTTTTCTAAGCAAAAATGATGCTTATTTTGTGTGTTATATGAGCGTTTTCTCATTTCTATGCAAGAGATCATCTGTGATCTGTGTTTTTAGGCAAGAAATTGAATAAAATTAATGACTCATTTTAAAACTGGTATAAAAACATTTACTATACAAAAGTTAATAATAATAATAATTGTTCTTGTTTAGGCAGTTGGTATCTACCTTATCGACTAAAACTTTATTATCAGTTTATCATGCCATATTTCACAGTGTTCTTTCATATGCCATCCTTGCTTGGGGTCATTCGCCACATACAGCTAAATTATTCAAAATACAAAGAAAATGTATCAGAATTATTGCTGGCTGTCACTATCAGAGTGACTGTCGTCAATATTTCAGAAACTTCAAAATTTTAACGGTTCCCTGCACTTATATTTTGCAATGTCTTCTATATACTCATCAAAACTTAAACAAATATGATTCGTTTGATCATACATACTCCACCAGATTCCGGCATTTACTCAGACCAAATTTTCTGCGATTATCACGTACTAGAAACAGCACAAGTTATTACTGTATTAAATTATTTAACATGTTACCTGACACCTATAAAAACCTCGAGTTCAAGGCTTTTAAAAACTGTGTTAAATCTTTCCTGCTACAAGAGGCATTTTACTCTGTTGATGAATTCAGTAATTATTTTTGTAAAATGTCATCTTAACTAAGTTTTCTTATATAATTATTATTATCTGCTTTTGTAAACGGTTAAAGTGTATTTTCTTGTTTTCTCTTCTTTTCTTGGTGACGTATGTAAGATACTTTGTATTTATAACATCAATAAAACATTATCATCATTATCATCATCATAATAATTTGCTTTAAAACAACGCTTTATATGGTAATATGTGGTTTTGCATCTGCCCCATAAAAGTTCATTAGTTTCGAATCATAATTTCGTTTGAAATAAACAGTGCTGGTCAAAACTATAACGTAAATTATTTCTTTGAGACGAAATTTAAAGTTTTCATTAAGTTTTATACAAGTTTACTCTATTCTAAGTAAAGGAGTAATCAGGATAAATTGCTTTTATCTAGAGTAATATATAATTTGCAGTTTTCAGCCAGAATAAGACGTTTTTAATCTTTTTAATGTAAGTTTTCGTGTTCAAAACAAAGGATCGTCTAAAATAAGCAGTTTTTGTGCAGACTGAAACGTAATTCGAATTTCTGTGCCTAAATAAGGGGTTTTCAGTTTCTTTGATGTAAGGTTTCTTGTTTGTAACAATGAATTAACAAAAATAATTGGTTTTTATCCAAACTATGGCATGAATCAGCCTTAAGACTATAACGCAAATCTTTTGTTTTGTGCTAAAATAAGACGTTTTTAGTCAGTTTGATATTAGCTTTCTTGTTCAAAGCAAAATATTGTCGAAAATCGACCGTTTTTGTCTAAACTGAAACAAAATTCGGTGGTTTGTGTCCGAATACAAAGTTTTCAGATTCTTTAATGTTAGGTTTGCTGCTTCTAACAAAGAATCAACGAAAATATTTTGTTTTAATACAAACTGCAATATAAAATGTCTTTATAGGACAAAACATGATGTTTGGCATCTGTTTATTAAAAATTTACTCGTTTGGAAGCATAGAATCATTCCAAATAAGCTATTCTCGTCGAAACTATAATGTAATTAGTATTTTGTGCTAGAATACAGCGTTTTTGTTAGATTTATTAACAATTTTGTCTATTTTAAGCAATGAAACGAATAGGATTAGCTGCCTTTATCCAAAGTGATACATAAATTGCTCTTTTATGCCAGATTAATACGTTTTTAGTCTGTTCGATGTAAGTTTTCTTGTTCAAAGCAAAAGATCGTCTAAAGTAAGCCGTTTTTGTTTAAACTGATGAACAATTCAGACTGAGAGTCAACAAAAATAATTTGTTTTAATCCAAACTGATAATTTTTGACCCTATAAGAGTCCTATAAGTGTCCGAGATACGCCGTTCTCGTCAAGTCTATAACGTAATTCGTTTTTTTGTGTCAGAATACGACGTTTTCTGTCTGTTTAATATAATTTTTTAATAATAATAATAATAACAATAATAATAATAATAATAATAATAATAATAATAATAATAATAATAATAGTAATAATAATAATAATAATAATAATAATAATAATCATGATAATAATACTTATAATAATGAATTTCCTTCTAAATTAAAGCTTAGTTTTTCTAAGCAAAAATGATGCTTATTTTGTGTGTTATATGAGCGTTTTCTCATTTCTATGCAAGAGATCATCTGTGATCTGTGTTTTTAGGCAAGAAATTGAATAAAATTAATAACTCATTTTAAAACTGGTATAAAAACATTTACTATACAAAATTTAATAATAATAATAATAATAATAATAATAATAATAATAATAGTAATAAAAATAATAATAATAATAGTAATAATAATAATAATAATAAAAATAATAATAATAGTAGTAGTAAAAGTAAGCTTAGTTTTCTAAGCCAAAATGAAGCTTATTTTGTGTTATATGAGCGTTTTCTCATTTCTATGCAAAAGATCATGTGTGATCTGTGTTATAAGTTGTGTCAGAATACGACGTTTTCTGTCTGTTTAATATAAGTTTTTAATAATAATAATAATAAGTTTTTTGGTTTCTTGCTTATATCTCGAAAACAGTTACTCCTTTCAATTTTTATCTTTTTTTCAAAATTAAAGCTGATAAAATTTCCTACAAAATAGTTATTTGCATTTTTTTGTAGGACCAACCATAAGCGAGTTATAGAGTTGGATATAAATAATATTTAACAAAAATTTGCTTTAAAATAAAATGTTTGAAAAACCGAAATTAAACTAAATTAATTGAGTCTAACACTTTAGTATAGGAAAAAGGAAAAGACATAAAAGTCACCAAAGTCTTCAGAGTCGTTTTTAGTCGTCATATTAATAACAATAACATTAATAATAATAATACTAATAGTACTAAATTTGCTTATATGCAAGCGCTTTATTAAGGTAACAGTTTTTTGGTTTCTTGCTTATATCTCGAAAACAGTTACTCCTATCAATTTTTATCTTTTTACTAAAATTAAAGCTGATAAAATTTCCTACAAAATAGTTATTTGCATTTTTCATGTAAGACTAACCATAAGCGAGATATATGATTGAAAATAATTAATATTTAAAAAAAAAGTGCTTTAACAGAAAATGTCTTGTGATTTAAAATACACTTAATTTATTGGGTCTAATACTTTATTAGAAGAAAAAGAAAGTGACATAAAAGTCACTGAAATCTTCAGAGTCGTTTTTAAATGCTGCAGTTTTGTCTTCGTCTCAAACATTGAAAACTGAATTATATTTTTGTTCAGTAACAGTCACAGTTTTCTTATTGGTTTTTTGCTTATATCTCGAAAACAGTTACACCTATCAATTTTTATCTTTTTTTCAAAATTAAAGCTGATAAAATTTCCTACAAAATAGTTATTTGCATTTTTCTTGTAGGACCAACCATAAGCGAGTTTTAGAGTTGGATATAAATAATATTTAACAAAAATTTGCTTTAAAATAAAATGATTGAAATACTGAAATTAAACTAAATTAATTGTGTCTAACACTTTAGTAGAGGAAAAAGAAGAAGACATAAAAGTCACTAAAGATTTCAGAGTCGTCTTTAATCGTCATATTAAAAACAATAACATTAATAATAATAATACTAATAGTACTAAATTTGCTTATATGCAAACGCTTAATTAAGTTAACAGTTTTTTGGTTTCTTGCTTATATCTCGAAAACAGTTACTCCTATCAATTTTTATCTTTTTACTAAAATTAAAGCTGATAAAATTTCCTACAAAATAGTTATTTGCATTTTTCTTGTAGGACCAAGCATAAGCGAGTTATAGAGATGGATTTAAATATTATTTATCAAAAATTTGCTTTAAAATAAAATGTTTGATATACTGAAATTAAACTAAATTAATTGTGTCTAACACTTTAGTAGAGGAAAAAGAAGAAGACATAAAAGTCACTAAAGATTTCAGAGTCGTCTTTAATCGTTATATTAATAACAATAACATTAATAATAATAATACCAATAGTACTAAATTTGCTTATATGCAAACGCTTAATTAAGGTAACAGTGTTTTGGTTTCTTGCTTATATCTCGAAAACAGTTACTCCTATCAATTTTTTTCCTTTTACTAAAATTCAAGCTGATAAAATTTCCTACAAAATAGTTATTTGCATTTTTCTTGTAGGACCAAGCATAAGCGAGTTATAGAGATGGATTTAAATAATATTTAACAAAAATTTGCTTTAAAATAAAATGTTTGAAATACTGAAATTAAACTAAATTAATTGTGTCTAACACTTTAGTAGAGGAAAAAGAAGAAGACATAAAAGTCACTAAAGATTTCAGAGTCGTCTTTAATCGTCATATTAATAACAATAACATTAATAATAATAATACTAATAGTACTAAATTTGCTTATATGCAAACGCTTAATTAAGTTAACAGTTTTTTGGTTTCTTGCTTATATCTAGAAAACAGTTACTCCTATCAATTTTTATCTTTTTACTAAAATTAAAGCTGATAAAATTTCCAACAAAATAGTTATTTGCATTTTTCATGTAGGACTAACCATAAGCGAGATGTAAGTTTGAAAATAATCAATATTTAAAAAAAATGTGCTTTAACAGAAAATGTCTTGTGATTTAAAATACACTTAATTTATTGGGTCCAATACTTTATTAGAAAAAAAAGGAGGTGACTTAAAAGTCACTGAAGTTTTCAGAGTCGTTTTTAAATGCTGCATTTTCGTCTTCGTCTCAAACATTAAAAACTGAATTACATTTTTGTTCAGTAACAGTTACAATTTTCACTTTGGTTTTTTGCTTATATCTCGAAAACAGTTACTCCTATAAATTTTTATCTTTTCTTCAAAATTAAAGCTGATAAAATTTCCTACAAAATAGTTTTTAGCATTTCTCTTGTAGGACCAAGCATAAGCGAGTTATAGAGATGGATTTAAATAATATTTAACAAAAATTTGCTTTAAAATAAAATGTTTGAAATACTGAAATTAAACTAAATTAATTGTGTCTAACACTTTAGTAGAGGAAAAAGAAGAAGACATAAAAGTCACTAAAGATTTCAGAGTCGTCTTTAATCGCCATATTAATAACAATAACATTAATAATAATAATACTAATAGTACTAAATCTGCTTATATGCAAGCGCTTTATTAAGGTAACAGTTTTTTGGTTTCTTGCTTATATCTCGAAAACAGTTACTCCTATCAATTTTTATCTTTTTACTAAAATCAAAGCTGATAAAATTTCCTACAAAATAGTTATTTGCATTTTTCATGTAGGACTAACCATAAGCGAGATGTAAGTTTGAAAATAATCAATATTTAAAAAAAATGTGCTTTAACAGAAAATGTCTTGTGATTTAAAATACACTTAATTTATTGGGTCCAATACTTTATTAGAAAAAAAAGGAGGTGACTTAAAAGTCACTGAAGTTTTCAGAGTCGTTTTTAAATGCTGCATTTTCGTCTTCGTCTCAAACATTGAAAACTGAATTACATTTTTGTTCAGTAACGGTTACAATTTTCACTTTGGTTTTTTGCTTATATTTCGAAAACAGTTACTCCTATTAATTTTTATCTTTTCTTCAAAATTAAAGCTGATAAAATTTCCTACAAAATAGTTTTTAGCATTTCTCTTGTAGGACCAACCATAAGCGAGTTATAAAGTTGGATATAAATAATATTTAACAAAAACTTGCTTAAAAATAATATGTTTGAAATACTGAAATTAAACTAAATTAATTGTGTCTAACACTTTAGTAGAGAAAAAAGAAAAAGACATAAAAGTCACCAAAGTCTTCAGAATCGTTTTTAGTCGTCATATTAATAACAATAACATTAATAATAATAATACTAATAGTACTAAGTCTGCTTATATGCAAGCGCTTTATTAAGGTAACAGTTTTTTGGTTTCTTGCTTATATCTCGAAAACAGTTACTCCTATCAATTTTTATCTTTTTACTAAAATTAAAGCTGATAAAATTTCCTACAAAATAGGTATTTGCATTTTTCTTGTAGGACCAAGCATAAGCGAGTTATAGAGATGGATTTAAATAATATTTAACAAAACTTTGCTTTAAAATAAAATGTTTGAAATACTGAAATTAAACTAAATTAATTGTGTCTAACACTTTAGTAGAGAAAAAAGAAGAAGACATAAAAGTCACTAAAGATTTCAGAGTCGTCTTTAATCGTCATATTAAAAACAATAACATTAATAATAATAATACTAATAGTACTAAATTTGCTTATATGCAAACGCTTAATTAAGTTAACAGTTTTTTGGTTTCTTGCTTATATCTCGAAAACAGTTACTCCTATCAATTTTTATCTTTTTACTAAAATTAAAGCTGATAAAATTTCCTACAAAATAGTTATTTGCATTTTTCTTGTAGGACCAAGCATAAGCGAGTTATAGAGATGGATTTAAATAATATTTAACAAAAATTTGCTTTAAAATAAAATGTTTGAAATACTGAAATTAAACTAAATTAATTGTGTCTAACACTTTAGTAGAGGAAAAAGAAGAAGACATAAAAGTCACTAAAGATTTCAGAGTCGTCTTTAATCGTCATATTAATAACAATAACATTAATAATAATAATACCAATAGTACTAAATTTGCTTATATGCAAACGCTTAATTAAGGTAATAGTGTTGTGGTTTCTTGCTTATATCTCGAAAACAGTTACTCCTATCAATTTTTATCCTTTTACTAAAATTCAAGCTAATAAAATTTCCTACAAAATAGTTATTTGCATTTTTCTTGTAGGACCAAGCATAAGCGAGTTATAGAGATGGATTTAAATAATATTTAACAAAAATTTGCTTTAAAATAAAATGTTTGAAATACTGAAATTAAACTAAATTAATTGTGTCTAACACTTTAGTAGAGGAAAAAGAAGAAGACATAAAAGTCACTAAAGATTTCAGAGTCGTCTTTAATCGTCATATTAATAACAATAACATTAATAATAATAATACTAATAGTAGTAAATTTGCTTATATGCAAACGCTTAATTAAGTTAACAGTTTTTTGGTTTCTTGCTTATATCTAGAAAACAGTTACTCCTATCAATTTTTATCTTTTTACTAAAATTAAAGCTGATAAAATTTCCAACAAAATAGTTATTTGCATTTTTCATGTAGGACTAACCATAAGCGAGATGTAAGTTTGAAAATAATCAATATTTAAAAAAAATGTGCTTTAACAGAAAATGTCTTGTGATTTAAAATACACTTAATTTATTGGGTCCAATACTTTATTAGAAAAAAAAGGAGGTGACTTAAAAGTCACTGAAGTTTTCAGAGTCGTTTTTAAATGCTGCATTTTCGTCTTCGTCTCAAACATTGAAAACTGAATTACATTTTTGTTCAGTAACGGTTACAATTTTCACTTTGGTTTTTTGCTTATATCTCGAAAACAGTTACTCCTATAAATTTTTATCTTTCCTTCAAAATTGAAGCTGATAAAATTTTTTACAAAATAGTTTTTTTGCATTTTTTTTGTAGGACCAACCATAAGCGAGTTATAGAGTTGGATATAAATAATCTTTAACAAAAATTTGATATAAAATAAAATGTTTGAAAAACCGAAATTAAACTAAATTAATGTTAAAATAATTATTAATATTATTATTATTAAAAACCGACTATAACTTTTGTATAGTAAATGTTTTTATACCAGTTTTAAAATGAGTTTTTAATTTTAGACAATTTCTTGCCTAAAAACAGATCACAGATGATCTCTTGCATAGAAATGAGAAAACGCTCAGATAACACAAAATAAGCTTCATTTTTCCTTAGAAAAACTAAGCTTTAATTTAGAAAAAAATTCATTATTATAAGTATTATTATTATTATTATTACTTTTATTACTATTATTATTATTAATATTATTATTATTATTATTATTATTATTATTATTATTATTATTATTATTATTATTATTATTATTAAAAACCGATTATAACTTTTGTATAGTAAATGTTTTTATTGTATTTTAAATCACAAGGCATTTTCTGTTAAAGCACTTTTTTTTTAAATATTAATTATTATCAAACTTATATCTCGCTTATGGTTAGTCCTACATGAAAAATGCAAATAACTATTTTGTAGGAAATTTTATCAGCTTGAATTTTAGTAAAAAGATAAAAATTGATAGGAGTAACTGTTTTCGAGATATAAGCAAGAAACCAAAACACTGTTACCTTAATTAAGCGTTTGCATATAAGCAAATTTAGTACTACTAGTATTATTATTATTAATGTTATTGATATTAATATGACGATTAAAGACAACTTTGAAACCTTTAGTGACTTTTATGTCTTCTTCTTTTTCCTCTACTAAAGTGTTAGACACAATTAAATTAGTTTAATTTCAGTTTTTCAAACATTTTATTTTAAAGCAAATTTTTGTTAAATATTATTTATATCCAACTCTATAACTCGCTTATGGTTGGTCCTACAAGAAAAATGCAAATAACTATTTTGTAGGAAATTTTATCAGCTTTAAATTTGAAAAAAAGACAAAAATTCATAGGAGTAACTGTTTTCGAGATATAAGCAAAAAACCAATAAGAAAACTGTGACTGTTACTGAACAAAAATGTAATTCAGTTTTCAATGTTTGAGACGAAGACGAAACTGCAGCATTTAAAAACGACTCTGAAGACTTCAGTGACTTTTATGTCACTTTCTTTTTCTTCTAATAAAGTATTAGACCCAATAAATTAAGTGTATTTTAAATCACAAGACATTTTCTGTTAAAGCACTTTTTTTTTAAATATTAATTATTTTCAATCATATATCTCGCTTATGGTTAGTCTTACGTGAAAAATGCAAATAACTATTTTGTAGGAAATTTTATCAGCATTAATTCAAGTAGAAAGATAAAAATTGATAGGAGTAACTGTTTTCGAGATATAACCAAGAAACCAAAAAACTGTTACCTTAATAAAGCGCTTGCATATAAGCAAATTTAGTACTATTAGTATTATTATTATTAATGTTATTGTTACTAATATGACGACTAAAAACGACTCTGAAGACTTTGGTAACTTTTATGTCTTCTCCATTTTCCTATACTAAAGTGTTAGACTCAATTAATTTAGTTTAATTTCGGTTTTTCAAACATTTTATTTTAAAGCAAATTTTTGTTAAATATTATTTATATCCAACTCTATAACTCGCATATGGTTGGTCCTACAAGAAAAATGCAAATAACTATTTTGTAGGAAGCTTTATCAGCTTTAATTTTAAAAGAAAGATAAAAATTGATAGGAGTAACTGTTTTCGAGATATAAGCAAAAAACCAATAAGAAAACTGTAACAGTTACTGAACAAAAATGTAATTCAGTTTTCAATGTTTGAGACGAAGACGAAAATGCAGCATTTACAAACGACTCTAAAGACTTCAGTGACCTTTCTGTCACCTCTTTTTTCTTCTAATAAAGTATTGGACCCAATAAATTAAGTGTATTTTAAATCACAAGACATTTTCTGTTGAAGCACTTTTTTTTAAATTTTAATTATTTTCAAACTTATATCTCGCTTATGGTTAGTCCTACATTAAAAATGCAATTAACTATTTTGTAGGAAATTTTATCAGCTTTAATTTTAGTAAAAAGATAAAAATTGATAGGAGTAACTGTTTTCGAGATATAAGCAAGAAATCAAAAAATTGTTACCTGAATTAAGCGTTTGCATGTAAGCAAATTTAGTACTATTATTATTATTATTATTAATGTTATTGTTATTAATATGACGATTAAAAACGATTTTGAAGACTTTGGTGACTTTTATGTCTTTTTATTTTTTCTCTACTAAAATGTTAGACACAATTAATTTAGTTTAATTTTAGTATTTCAAACATTTAATTTTTAAGCAAGTTTTTATTAAATATTATTTATATCCAACTTTATAACTCGCTTATGGTTGGTCCTACAAGAAAAATGCAAATAACTATTTTGTAGGAAATTTTATCAGCTTTATTTTGAAAAAAAAATAAAAACTAATAAGAGTAATTGTTTTCGAGATATAAACAAAAAACCAAAGTGAAAACTGTTACCGTTTCAGAACAAAAATGTAATTCAGTTTTCAATGTTTGAGACGAAGACGAAAATGCAGCATTTAAAATCGACTCTGAAGACTTCAGTGACTTATGTCACCCCGTTTTTCTTCTAATAAAGTATTGGACCTAATAAATTAAGTGTATTTTAAATCACAAGACATTTTCTGTTAAAGCACTTTTTTTTAAATAATAATTATTTTCAAACTTATATCTCGCTTATGGTTAGTCCTACATGAAAAATGCAAATAACTATTATGTAGGAAATTTTATCAGCTTGAATTTTAGTAAAAAGATAAAAATTGATAGGAGTAACTGTTTTCGAGATATAAGCAAGAAACCAAAACACTGTTACCTTAATTAAGCGTTTGCATATAAGCAAATTTAGTACTATTAGTATTACTATTAATAATGTTATTGTTAATAATATGACGACTAAAGACGACTCTGAAACATTTAGTGACTTTTATGTCTTTTCCTTTTTCTTCTACTAAAGTGTTACGACACAACTAATTTAGTTAAATTCCGGTTTTTCAAGCATTTTATTTTAAAGCAAATTTTTGTTAAATATTATTTATATCCAACTCTATAACTCGTTTATGCTTAGTCCTACAAGAAAAATGTTAATAACTATTTTGTTGGAAATTTTATCAGCTTTAATTTTAGTAAAAAGATAAAAATTGATAGGAGTAACTGTTTTCTAGATATAAGCAAGAAACCAAAAAACTGTTAACTTAATTAAGCGTTTGCATATAAGCAAATTTAGTACTATTAGTATTATTATTATTAATGTTATTGTTATTAATATGACGATTAAAGACGACTCTGAAATCTTTAGTGACTTTTATGTCTTCTTCTTTTTCCTCTACTAAAGTGTTAGACACAATTAATTTAGTTTAATTTCAGTATTTCAAACATTTTATTTTAAAGCAAATTTTTGTTAAATATTATTTAATTCCATCTCTATAACTCGCTTATGCTTGGTCCTACAAGAAAAATGCAAATAACTATTTTGTAGGAAATTTTATCAGCTTTAATTTTAGTAAAAAGATAAAAATTGATAGGAGTAACTGTTTTCGAGATATAAGCAAGAAACCAAAAAACTGTTACCTTAATAAAGCGCTTGCATATAAGCAGATTTAGTACAATTAGTATTATTATTATTAATGTTATTGTTATTAATATGACGACTAAAAACGATTCTGAAAACTTTGGTGACTTTTATGTCTTTTTCTTTTTTCTCTACTAAAGTGTTAGACACAATTAATTTAGTTTAATTTCAGTATTTCAAACATATTATTTTTAAGCAAGTTTTTGTTAAATATTATTTATATCCAACATTATAACTCGCTTATGGTTGGTCCTACAAGAGAAATGCTAAAAACTATTTTGTAGGAAATTTTATCAGCTTTAATTTTGAAGAAAAGATAAAAATTTATAGGAGTAACTGTTTTCGAGATATAAGCAAAAAACCAAAGTGAAAATTGTAACCGTTACTGAACAAAAATGTAATTCAGTTTTCAATGTTTGAGACGAAGACGAAAATGCAGCATCTAAAAACGACTCTGAAAACTTCAGTGACTTTTAAGTCACCTCCTTTTTTTTCTAATAAAGTATTGGACCCAATAAATTAAGTGTATTTTAAATCACAAGACATTTTCTGTTAAAGCACATTTTTTTTAAATATTGATTATTTTCAAACTTACATCTCGCTTATGGTTAGTCCTACATGAAAAATGCAAATAACTATTTTGTTGGAAATTTTATCAGCTTTAATTTTAGTAAAAAGATAAAAATTGATAGGAGTAACTGTTTTCTAGATATAAGCAAGAAACCAAAAAACTGTTAACTTAATTAAGCGTTTGCAAATAAGCAAATTTAGTACTATTAGTATTATTATTATTAATGTTATTGTTATTAATATGACGATTAAAGACGACTCTGAAATCTTTAGTGACTTTTATGTCTTCTTCTTTTTCCTCTACTAAAGTGTTAGACACAATTAATTTAGTTTAATTTCAGTATTTCAAACATTTTATTTTAAAGCAAATTTTTGTTAAATATTATTTAAATCCATCTCTATAACTCGCTTATGGTTGGTCCTACAAGAAAAATGCAAATAACTGTTTTGTAGGAAACTTTATTAGCTTTAATTTTGAAAAAAAGATAAAAATTGATAGGAGTAACTGTTTTCGAGATATAAGCAAAAAACCAATAAGAAAACTGTGACTGTTACTGAACAAAAATGTAATTCAGTTTTCAATGTTTGAGACGAAGACGAAACTGCAGCATTTAAAAACGACTCTGAAGACTTCAGTGACTTTTATGTCACTTTCTTTTTCTTCTAATAAAGTATTAGACCCAACAAATTAAGTGTGTTTTAAATCACAAGACATTTTCTGTTAAAGCACTTTTTTTTAAATATTAATTATTTTCAATCATATATCTCGCTTATGGTTAGTCTTACATGAAAAATGCAAATAACTATTTTGTAGGAAATTTTATCAGCTTTAATTTTAGTAAAAAGATAAAAATTGATAGGAGTAACTGTTTTCGAGATATAAGCAAGAAACCAAAAAACTGTTACCTTAATAAAGCGCTTGCATATAAGCAAATTTAGTACTATTAGTATTATTATTATTAATGTTATTGTTATTAATATGACGACTAAAAACGACTCTGAAGACTTTGGTGACTTTTATGTCTTCTCCTTTTTCCTATACTAAAGTGTTAGACTCAATTAATTTAGTTTAATTTCGGTTTTTCAAACATTTTATTTTAAAGCAAATTTTTGTTAAATATTATTTATATCCAACTCTATAACTCGCTTATGGTTGGTCCTACAAGAAAAATGCAAATAACTATTTTGTAGGAAATTTTATCAGCTTTAATTTTGAAAAAAAGATAAAAATTGATAGGAGTAACTGTTTTCGAGATATAAGCAAAAAACCAATAAGAAAACTGTGACTGTTACTGAACAAAAATATAATTCAGTTTTCAATGTTTGAGACGAAGACGAAACTGCAGCATTTAAAAACGACTCTGAAGATTTCAGTGACTTTTATGTCACTTTCTTTTTCTTCTAATAAAGTATTAGACCCAATAAATTAAGTGTATTTTAAATCACAAGACATTTTCTGTTAAAGCACTTTTTTTTTAAATATTAATTATTTTCAATCATATATCTCGCTTATGGTTAGTCTTACATGAAAAATGCAAATAACTATTTTGTAGGAAATTTTATCAGCTTTAA
Organism: Tribolium castaneum; assembly: GCF_031307605.1. Taxonomy (NCBI): domain Eukaryota; kingdom Metazoa; phylum Arthropoda; class Insecta; order Coleoptera; family Tenebrionidae; genus Tribolium; species Tribolium castaneum. The sequence goes on along the minus strand of NW_026986634.1, from coordinate 1,460,704 downwards.
TTTTAGTAAAAAGATAAAAATTGATAGGAGGAACTGTTTTCGAGATATAAGCAAGAAACCAAAAAACTGTTACCTTAATAAAGCGCTTGCATATAAGCAAATTTAGTACTATTAGTATTATTATTATTAATGTTATTGTTATTAATATGACGACTAAAAACGACTCTGAAGACTTTGGTGACTTTTATGTCTTTTCCTTTTTCCTATACTAAAGTGTTAGACTCAATTAATTTAGTTTAATTTCGGTTTTTCAAACATTTTATTTTAAAGCAAATTTTTGTTAAATATTATTTATATCCAACTCTATAACTCGCTTATGGTTGGTCCTACAAAAAATGCAAATAACTATTTTGTAGGAAATTTTATCAGCTTTAATTTTGAAAAAAAGATAAAAATTGAAAGGAGTAACTGTTTTCGAGATATAAGCAAGAAACCAAAAAACTGTTACCTTAATTAAGCGTTTGCATATAAGCAAATTTAGTACTATTAGTATTATTATTATTAATGTTATTGTTATTAATATGACGACTAAAGACGACTCTGAAACATTTAGTGACTTTTATGTCTTCTCCTTTTTCCTCTACTAAAGTGTTAGACACAATTAATTTAGTTTAATTCCGGTTTTTCAAGCATTTTATTTTAAAGCAAATTTTTGTTAAATATTATATGTATCCAACTCTATAACTCGTTTATGCTTGGTCCTACAAGAAAAATGTAAATAAATATTTTGTTGGAAATTTTATCAGCTTTAATTTTGAAAGAAAGATAAAATTTGATAGGAGTAACTGTTTTTGAGATATAAGCAAAAAACCAATAAGAAAACTGTAATTGTTACTGAACAAAAATGTAATTCAGTTTTCAATGTTTGAGACGAAGTCAAAAATGCAGCATTTAAAAACGACTCTGAAAACTTCAGTGACTTTTATGTCACATCCTTTTTCTTCTAATAAAGTATTGGACCCAACAAATTAAGTGTATTTTAAATCACAAGACATTTTCTGTTAAAACACTTTTTTTAATTAATAATTATTTTCAAACTTATATCTCGCTTATGGTTAGTTCTACATGAAAAATGCAAATAACTATTTTGTAGGAAATTTTATCACCTTTAATTTTGGTGAAAAAGTAAAAATTGATAGGAGTAACTGTTTTCGAGATATATGCAAAAAACAAAAGAACTGTTACCTTAATTAAGCGCTTGCATATAAGCAAATTTAGTACTACTAGTATTGTTATTATAAATGTTATTGTTATTAATATGACGACTAAAGACAACTTTAAGACTTTAGTGACTTTTATGTCTCCTCCTTTTTCCTCTACTAAAGTGTTAGACACAATTAATTTAGTTTAATTTCGGTTTATCAAACATTTTATTTTAAAGCAAATTTTTGTTAAATATTAAAATCTATAAAATGGCTTAGATTGCCTAAAAACACAGATCACAAATGATCTTTTGCATAAAAATGAGAAAACGCTCATGTAACACACAAAATAAGCTCCATTTTTCCTTTTTAAAAGTATTATTATTATTATTACTTTTGTTACTATTACTATTATTATTATTATTATTATTATTATTATTATTATTATTATTATTATTGTTATTATTATTATTATTATTATTATTATTATTATTATTATTATTATAATTATTATTAAAAACTTATATTAAACAGACAGAAAACGTCGTATTCTGACACAACTTAAAACACAGATCACACATGATCTTTTGCATAGAAATGAGAAAACGCTCATATAACACAAAATAAGCTTCATTTTGGCTTAGAAAACTAAGCTTACTTTTACTACTACTATTATTATTATTTTTATTATTATTATTATTATTACTATTATTATTATTATTATTATTACTATTATTATTATTATTATTATTATTATTATTATTATTAAAAACCGATTATAACTTTTGTATAGTAAAAGTTTTTATACCAGTTTTAAAATGAGTTATTAATTTTAGACAATTTCTTGCCTAAAAACACAGATCACAGATTATCTCTTGCATAGAAATGAGAAAACGCTCAGATAACACAAAATAAGCATCATTTTTGCTTAGAAAAACTAAGCTTTAATTTAGAAAGAAATTTATTATTATAAGTATTATTATCATTATTATTATTATTATTATTATTATTATTATTATTATTATTATTATTATTATTATTATTGTTTCTTTTATTACTATTATTATTATTATTATTATTATTATTATTATTATTAACTTTTGTATAGTAAATGTTTTTACACCAGTTTTAAAATGAGTTATTAATTTTATTCAATTTCTTGCCTAAAAACACAGATCACAGATGATCTCTTGCATAGAAATGAGAAAACGCTCATATAACACACAAAATAAGCATCATTTTTGCTTAGAAAAACTAAGCTTTAATTTAGAAAGAAATTCATTATTATAAGTATTATTATCATTATTATTATTATTATTATTATTATTATTATTATTATTATTACTATTATTATTATTATTATTATTATTATTATTATTATTATTAACTTTTGTATAGTAAATGTTTTTATACCAGTTTTAAAATGAGTTATTAATTTTAGACAATTTCTTGCCTAAAAATACAGATCACAGATGATTTCTTGCATAGAAATGAGATACCGCTCATATAACACACAAAATAAGCTTCATTTTTGCTTAGAAAACTAAGCTTACTTTTATTTCTATTATTATTTTTATTATTATTATTATTATTATTATTATTATTATTATTATTGTTATTATTATTATTATTATTAAAAACTTATATTAAACAGACAGAAAACGTCGTATTCTTACACAAAAAAACGAATTACGTTATAGACTTGACGAGAACGGCGTGTCTCGGACTCTTATAGAACTCTTATAGGGTCAAAAATTATCAGTTTGGATTAAAACAAATTATTTTTGTTGACTCTCAGTCTGAATTGTTCATCAGTTCAAACAAAAACGGCTTACTTTAGACGATCTTTTGCTTTGAACAAGAAAACTTACATCGAACAGACTAAAAACGTATTAATCTGGCATAAAAGAGCAATTTATGTATCACTTTGGATAAAGGCAGCTAATTCTATTCGTTTCATTGCTTAAAATAGACAAAATTGTTAATAAATCTAACAAAAACGCTGTATTCTAGCACAAAATACTAATTACATTATAGTTTCGACGAGAATAGCTTATTTGGAATGATTCTATGCTTCCAAACGAGTAAATTTTTAATAAGCAGATGCCAAACATCATGTTTTGTCCTATAAAGACATTTTATATTGCAGTTTATATTAAAACAAAATATTTTCGTTGATTCTTTGTTAGAAGCAGCAAACCTAACATTAAAGAATCTGAAAACTTTGTATTCGGACACAAACCACCGAATTTTGTTTCAGTTTAGACAAAAACGGTTGATTTTCGACAATATTTTGCTTTGAACAAGAAAGCTTATATCAAACTGACTAAAAACGTCTTATTTTAGCACAAAACAAAAGATTTGCGTTATAGTCTTAAAGCTGATTCATGCCACAGTTTGGATAAAAACCAATTATTTTTGTTAATTCATTGTTACAAACAAGAAACCTTACATCAAAGAAACTGAAAACCCCTTATTTAGGCACAGAAATTCGAATTACGTTTCAGTCTGGACAAAAACTGCTTATTTTAGACGATCCTTTGTTTTGAACACGAAAACTTACATTAAAAAGATTAAAAACGTCTTATTCTGGCTGAAAACTGCAAATTATATATTACTCTAGATAAAAGCAATTTATCCTGATTACTCCTTTACTTAGAATAGAGTAAACTTGTATAAAACTTAATGAAAACTTTAAATTTCGTCTCAAAGAAATAATTTACGTTATAGTTTTGACCAGCACTGTTTATTTCAAACGAAATTATGATTCGAAACTAAAGAACTTTTATGGGGCAGATGCAAAACCACATATTACCATATAAAGCGTTGTTTTAAAGCAAAGTATTACCTTTTGCAACAAGAAATTTCACGTCAAAGAAACTGAAAACTTCGTATCCATACATAAATATCTAATTAGGTATCAGTTTAGGCAAATACAGCTTATTTTAAACGATTCCTTGCTATAAACAAGAAAAATTTTATCAAGCATATTGAAAACGTCTTATTCTCGAAAATAAGAGCAAATTATGTATCAGTTTTAACAAAAGCGGATTACTCTGTTTGATTCTATGCTTAGAGTAGAGTAAACTACTATAAAACGTAATGAAAACTCTATATTCAAGCTCAAAAAAACAAATTACGTTATAGTTTTGACAAAAAAAATATTTCGGACGATTACATACTTCGAAGTAAGCAAACTTTAATTGAACATGTGCAAAAGCTAATACTTTGCTTTAAAATAATGATTTATGTGGTAATATGGTATTTTGCATCTGTCCTATAAAAGTTTACCCGTTTCGCTCCATTGAATCATTAGAAATAAATTATTTTGACACAACAACAACACAAATAATTTGTTTTTGTTTAAACTGTAACATAAGTCGCTTTTATAAAACGAACTAAGACGTTTGGCATCTGTTTAGTGAAAGTTTTCTCGTTTGGGGGCATAAAATCGTTTGAAATTAACAGTTCTATTTATTTATATCCATCTCTATAACTCGCTTATGCTTGGTCCTACAAGAAAAATGCAAATAACTATTTTGTAGGAAATTTTATCAGCTTTAATTTTAGCAAAAAAATAAAAATTGATAGGAGTAACTGTTTTCGAGAAATAAGCAAGAAACCAAAAAACTGTTACCTTAATAAAGCGCTTGCATATAAGCAAATTTAGTACTATTAGTATTATTATTATTAATGTTATTGTTATTAAAATGACGACTAAAAACGACTCTGAAGACTTTGGTGACTTTTATGTCTTCTCCTTTTTCCTATACTAAAGTGTTAGACTCAATTAATTTAGTTTAATTTCGGTTTTTCAAACATTTTATTTTAAAGCAAATTTTTGTTGAAGATTATTTATATTCAACTCTATAACTCGCTTATGGTTGGCCTTACAAAAGAAATGCAAATAACTATTTTGTAGGAAATTTTATCAGCTTTAATTTTAGTAAAAAGATAAAAATTGATAGGAGTAACTGTTTTCGAGATATAAGCAAGAAACCAAAACACTGTTACCTTAATTAAGCGTTTGCATATAAGCAAATTTAGTACTATTAGTATTATTATCATTAATGTTATTGTTATTAATATGACGACTAAAGACGACTCTGAAACCTTTAGTGACTTTTATGTTTTTTTCTTTTTCCTCTACTAAAGTGTTAGACCCAATTAAATTAGTTTAATTTCAGTTTTTCAAACATTTTATTTTAAAGCAAATTTTTGTTAAATATTATTTATATCCAACTCTATAACTCGCTTATGCTTGGTCCTACAAGAAAAATACAAATAACTATTTTGTTGGAAATTTTATCAGCTTTAATTTTGAAAAAAAGATAAAATTTGATAGGAGTAACTGTTTTCGAGATATAAGCAAAAAACCAATAAGAAAACTGTAACTGTTACTGAACAAAAATGTAATTCAGTTTTCAATGTTTGAGACGAAGACAAAAATGCAGCATTTAAAAACGACTCTAAAGACTTCAGTGACTTTTATGTCACCTCCTTTTTCTTCTAATAAAGTATTAAACCCAATAAATTAAGTGTATTTTAAATCACAAGACATTTTCTGTTAAAACACTTTTATTTAATTATTAATTATTTTCAAACTTATATCTCGCTTATGGTTATTTCTACATGAAAAATGCAAATAACTATTTTGTAGGAAATTTTATCATCTTTAATTTTGGTGAAAAAGTAAAAATTGATAGGAGTAACTGTTTTCGAGGTATAAGCAAAAAACAAAAAAACTGTTACCTTAATTAAGCGCTTGCATATAAGCAAATTTAGTACTACTAGTATTGTTATTATAAATGTTATTGTTATTAATATGACGACTAAAGACAACTCTAAGACTTTAGTGACTTTTATGTCTCCTCCTTTTTCCTCTACTAAAGTGTTAGACACAATTAATTTAGTTTAATTTCAGTTTTTCAAACATTTTATTTTAAAGCAAATATTTGTTAAATATTAAAAACTATAAAATGGCTTAGATTGCCTAAAAACACAGATCACACATGATCTTTTGCATAGAAATGAGAAAACGCTCATGTAACACACAAAATAAGCTCCATTTTTCCTTATTAAAAGTATTATTATTATTATTACTTATGTTACTATTACTATTATTATTATTATTATTATTATTATTATTATTATTATTATTACTATTATTTTTATTATTATTATTACTATTATTATTATTATTATTATTATTATTATTATTAATATAATTATTATTAAAAACCGATTATAACTTTTGTATAGTAAATGTTTTTATACCAGTTTTAAAATGAGTTATTAATTTTAGACAATTTCTTGCCTAAAAACACAGATCACAGATGATCTCTTGCATAGAAATGAGAAAACGCTCAGATAACACAAAATAAGCATCATTTTTGCTTAGAAAAACTAAGCTTTAATTTAGAAAGAAATTCATTATTATAAGTATTATTATCATTATTATTATTATTATTATTATTATTATTATTATTATTATTATTATTATTATTATTATTATTATTATTATTATTATTATTATTATTATTATTATTGTTATTATTATTATTATTATCATTATTATTATTATTATTATTATTAACTTTTGTATAGTAAATGTTTTTATACCAGTTTTAAAATGAGTTATTAATTTTATTCAATTTCTTGCCTAAAAACACAGATCACAGATTATCTCTTGCATAGAAATGAGTAAACGCTCATATAACACAAAATAAGCTTCATTTTTGCTTAGAAAACTAAGCTTACTTTTATTACTATTATTATTATTATTATTACTATTATTATTATTATTATTATTATTATAATTATTATTATTATTATTATTATTATTATTATTATTATTATTATTATTATTATTATTATTATTATTATTATTAACTTTTGTATAGTAAATGTTTTTATACCAGTTTTAAAATGAGTTATTAATTTTAGACAATTTCTTGCCTAAAAACACAGATCACAGATGATTTCTTGCATAGAAATGAAAAAACGCTCATATAACACACAAAATAAGCTTCATTTTTGCTTAGAAAACTAAGCTTACTTTTATTACTATTATTATTTTCATTATTATTATTATTAATATTATTATTATTAATACTATTATTATTATTATTATTATTATTGTTATTATTATTATTATTAAAAACTTATATTAAACAGACAGAAAACGTCGTATTCTGTCACAAAAAAACGAATTACGTTATAGACTTGACGAGAACGGCGTATCTCGGACACTTATAGGACTCTTATAAGGTCAAAAAGTATCAGCTTGGATTAAAACAAATTATTTTTGGTGAGTCTCAGTCTGAATTGTTTATCAGTTCAAACAAAAACGGCTTATTTTAGACGATCTTTTGCTTTGAACAAGAAAACTTACGTCGAACAGACTAAAAACGTATTAATCTGGCATAAAAGAGCAATTTATGTATCACTTTGAATAAAGGCAGCTAATCCTATTCGTTTCATTGCTTAAAATAGACAAAATTGTTAATAAATCTAACAAAAACGCTGTATTCTAGCACAAAATACTAATTACATTATAGTTTCGACGAGAATAGCTTATTTGGAATGATTCTATGCTTCCAAACGAGTAAATTTTTATTAAACAGATGCCAAACATCATGTTTTGTCCTATAAAGACATTTTATATTGCAGTTTGTATTAAAACAAAATATTTTCGTTGATTCTTTGTTAGAAGCAGCAAACCTAACATTAAAGAATCTGAAAACTTTGTATTCGGACACAAACCACCGAATTTTGTATCAGTTTAGACAAAAACGGTTGATTTTCGACAATATTTTGCTTTGAACAAGAAAACTTATATCAAACTGACTAAAAACGTCTTATTTTAGCACAAAACAAAAGATTTGCGTTATAGTCTTAAAGCTGATTCATGCCACAGTTTGGATAAAAACCAATTATTTTTGTTAATTCATTGTTACAAACAAGAAACCTTACATCAAAGAAACTGAAAACCCCTTATTTAGGCACAGAAATTCGAATTACGTTCTGTTTTCACTAAACAGATGCCAAACGTCTTAGTTCGTTTTATATAAACGACATGTTACAGTTTAAACAAATAATTATTTTCGTTGTTGTGTCAAAATAATTTATTTCGAATGATTCAATGGAGCGAAACGAGTAAACTTTTATAGGACAGATGCAAAATACCATATTACTACATAAATCGTTATTTTAAAGCAAAGTATTAGCATTTGCACTTGTTCAATTAAAGTTTGCTTACTTCGAAATATGTAGTCGTCCGAAATAATTTTTTTTGTCAAAACTATAACGTAATTTGTTCTTTTGAGCTTGAATATAGAGTTTTCATTACGTTTTATAGTAGTTTACTCTATTCTAAGCATAGAATCAAACAGAGTAATCCGCTTTTGTTAAAACTGATACATAATTTGCTCTTATTTTCGAGAATAAGACATTTTCAATATGTTTGATAAAATTTTTCTTGTTTATAGCAAGGAATCGTTTAAAATAAGCTGTATTTGCCTAAACTGATACGTAATTCGATATTTGTGCATGGATACGATGTTTTCAGTTTCTTTGACGTGAAATTTCTTGTTGCAAAAGGTAATAATTTGCTTTAAAACAACGCTTTATATGGTAATATGTGGTTTTGCATCTGCCCCATAAAAGTTCATTAGTTTCGAATCATAAAATCGTTTGAAATAAACAGTGCTGGTCAAAACTATAACGTAAATTATTTCTTTGAGACGAAATTTAAAGTTTTCATTAAGTTTTATACAAGTTTACTCTATTCTAAGGAAAGGAGTAATCAGGATAAATTGCTTTTATCTAGAGTAATATATAATTTGAAGTTTTCAGCCAGAATAAGACGTATTTAATCTTTTTAATGTAAGTTTTTGTATTTAAAACAAAGGATCGTCTAAAGTAAGCAGTTTTTGTCCAGACTGAAACGTAATTCGAATTTCTGTGCCTGAATAAGGGGTTTTCAGTTACTTTGATGTAAGGTTTCATGTTTGTAACAATGAATTAACGAAAATAATTGGTTTTTATCCAAATTGTGGCATGAATCGTTTTTAAAAGGCGAAATAAGATGTTTTTCCGCTGTACAGTGAAAGTTTACTCGTTTCAAAGCATAGAACCGTTTGAAATTAACAGCTCTCGTTAAGACTATAACGCAAATCTTTTGTTTTGTGCTAAAATAAGACGTTTTTAGTCAGTTTTATATAAGTTTTCTTGTTCAAAGCAAAATATTGTCGAAAATCAACCGTTTTTGTCTAAACTGATACAAAATTCGGTGGTTTGTGTCCGAATACAAAGTTTTCAGATTCTTTAATGTTAGGTTTGCAGCTTCTAACAAAGAATCAACGAAAATATTTTGTTTTAATACAAACTGCAATATAAAATGTCTTTATAGGACAAAACATGATGTTTGGCATCTGTTTAATAAAAATTCACTCGTTTGGAAGCATAGAATCATTCCAAATAAGCAATTCTCGTCGAAACTATAATGTAAGTAGTATTTTGTGCTAGAATACAGCGTTTTTGTTAGATTTATTAACAATTTTGTTTATTTTAAGCAATGAAACGAATAGGATTAGCTGCCTTTATTCAAAGTGATACATAAATTGCTCTTTTATGCCAGATTAATACGTTTTTAGTCTGTTCGACGTAAGTTTTCTTGTTCAAAGCAAAAGATCGTCTAAAATAAGCCGTTTTTGTTTGAACTGATAAACAATTCAGACTGAGACTCAACAAAAATAATTTGTTTTAATCCAAACTGATACTTTTTGACCCTATAAGAGTCCTATAAGAGTCCGAGATACGCCGCTCTCGTCAAGTCTATAACGTAATTCGTTTTTTTGTGTCAGAATACGACGTTTTCTGTCTGTTTAATATAAGTTTTTAATAATAATAATAATAATAACAATAATAATAATAATAATAATAATAATAATAATAATAATAATAATAATAATAATAATAATAATAATAATAGTAATAATAATAATAATATTAATAATAATAATAATGAAAATAATAATAGTAATAAAAGTAAGCTTAGTTTTCTAAGCAAAAATGAAGCTTATTTTGTGTGTTATATGAGCGTTTTCTCATTTCTATGCAAGAAATCATCTGTGATCTGTGTTTTTAGGCAAGAAATTGTCTAAAATTAATAACTCATTTTAAAACTGGTATAAAAACATTTACTATACAAAAGTTAATAATAATAATAATAATGATAATAATAATAATAATAATAATAATAGTAATAATAATAATAATAGTAATAAAAGTAAGCTTAGTTTTCTAAGCAAAAATGAAGCTTATTTTGTGTGTTATATGAGCGTTTTCTCATTTCTATGCAAGAGATCATCTGTGATCTGTGTTTTTAGGCAAGAAATTGAATAAAATTAATAACTCATTTTAAAACTGGTATAAAAACATTTACTATACAAAAGTTAATAATAATGATAATAATAATAATAATGATAATAATAATAATAATAATAATAATAATAATAATAATAATAATAATAATAATAATAATAATAATAATAATAATAATAATGATAATAATACTTATAATAATGAATTTCTTTCTAAATTAAAGCTTAGTTTTTCTAAGCAAAAATGATGCTTATTTTGTGTTATCTGAGCGTTTTCTCATTTCTATGCAAAAGATCATGTGTGATCTGTGTTTTTAGGCAATCTAAGCCATTTTATAGTTTTTAATATTTAACAAAAATTTGCTTTAAAATAAAATGTTTGAAAAACTGAAATTAAACTAAATTAATTGTGTCTAACACTTTAGTAGAGGAAAAAGGAGGAGACATAAAAGTCACTATAGTCTTAGAGTTGTCTTTAGTCGTCATATTAATAACAATAACATTTATAATAACAATACTAGTAGTACTAAATTTGCTTATATGCAAGCGCTTAATTAAGGTAACAGTTTTTTTGTTTTTTGCTTATATCTCGAAAGCAGTTACTCCTATCAATTTTTACTTTTTCACCAAAATTAAAGGTGATAAAATTTCCTACAAAATAGTTATTTGCATTTTTCATGTAGAACTAACCATAAGCGAGATATAAGTTTAAAAATAATCAATAATTAAAAAAAAGTGTTTTAACAGAAAATGTCTTGTGATTTAAAATACACTTAATTTATTGGGTTCAATACTTTATTAGAAGAAAAAGGAGGTGACATAAAAGTCACTGAAGTCTTCAGAGTCGTTTTTAAATGCTGCATTTTTGTCTTCGTCTCAAACATTGAAAACTGAATTACATTTTTGTTCAGTAACAGTTACAGTTTTCTTATTGGTTTTTGCTTATATCTCGAAAACAGTTACTCCTATCAAATATTATCTTTCTTTCAAAATTAAAGCTGATAAAGTTTCCTACAAAATAGTTATTTGCGTTTTTTTGTAGAACCAACCATAAGCGAGTTATAGAGTTGGATATAAATAATCTTTAACAAAAATTTGCTTTAAAATAAAATGTTTGAAAAACCGAAATTAAACTAAATTAAGACTAACACTTTAGTAGAGGAAAAAGGAGAAGACATAAAAGTCACCAAAGTCTTGAGAGTCGTTTTTAGTCGTCATATTAATAACAATAACATTAGTAATAATAATACTAATATTACTAAATTTGCTTATATGCAAGCGCTTAATTAAGGTAACAGTTTTTTGGTTTCTTGCTTATATCTCGAAAACAGTTACTCCTCTCAATTTTTAAATTTTTACTAAAATTAAAGCTGATAAAATTTCCTACAAAATAGTAATTTGCATTTTTCATGTAGGACTAACCATAAGCGAGATATAAGTTTGAAAATAATTAATATTTAAAAAAAAAGTGCTTTAACAGAAAATGTCTTGTGATTTAAAATACACTTAATTTAATGGGTCCAATACTTTATTAGAAAAAAAAGGAGGAGGCATAAAAGTCACTGAAGTCTTCAGAGTCGATTTTAAATGCTGCATTTTCGTCTTTGTCTCAAACATTGAAAACTGAAATACATTTTTGTTCAGTAACAGTTACAGTTTTCTTATTGGTTTTTTGCTTATATCTCGAAAACAGTTACTCCTATAAAAATAAAAATAAATAAAATGTTTAAAAAACCGAAATTAAACTAAATTAATTAAGACTAACACTTTAGTAGAGGAAAAAGGAGAAGACATAAAATTCACCAAAGTCTTGAGAGTCGTTTTTAGTCGTCATATTAATAACAATAACATTAATAATAATAATACTAATATTACTAAATTTGCTTATATGCAAGCGCTTAATTAAGGTAACAGTTTCTTGCTTATATCTCGAAAACAGTTACTCCTATCAATTTTTACCTTTTTACTAAAATTAAAGCTGATAAAATTTTCTTCAAAATCGTTATTTGCATTTTTCATGTAGAACTAACCATAAGCAAGATATAAGTTTGAAAATGATTAATAATAAAAAAAAATGTGTTTTAACAGAAAATGTCTTGTGATTTAAAATACACTTAATTTATTGGGTCCAATACTTAATTAGAAGAAAAAGGAGGTGACAGTAAATGCTGCATTTTCGTCTTCGTCTCAAACATTAAATACTGAATTACATTTTTGTTTAGTACTCCTATCAATTTTTATCTTTCCTTCAAAATTAAAGCTGATAAAATTTTTTACAAAATAGTTTTTTGCATTTTTTTTGTAGGACCAACCGTAAGCGAGTTATAGAGATGGATATAAATAATCTTTAACAAAAATTTGATATAAAACAAAATGTTTGAAAAACCGAAATTAAGCTAAATTAATATTAAAATAATTAGTAATATTATTATTATTAAAAACCGACTATAACTTTTGTATAGTAAATGTTTTTATACCAGTTTTGAAATGAGTTTTTAATTTTAGACAATTTCTTGCCTAAAAACACAGATCACAGATGATCTCTTGCATAGAAATGAGAAAACGCTCAGATAACACAAAATAAGCTTCATTTTTCCTTAGAAAAACTAAGCTTTAATTTAGAAAGAAATTCATTATTATAAGTATTATTATTATTATTATTATTATTATTACTTTTATTACTATTATTATTATTATTATTATTATTAAAAACCGATTATAACTTTTGTATAGTAAATGTTTTTATTGTATTTTAAATCACAAGGCATTTTCTGTTAAAGCACTTTCTTTTTAAATATTAATTATTATCAAACTTATATCTCGCTTATGGTTAGTACTACATGAAAAATGCGAATAACTATTTTGTAGGAAATTTTATCAGCTTTAATTTTAGTAAAAAGATAAAAATTGATAAGAGTAACTGTTTTCGAGATATAAGCAAGAAACCAAAAAACTGTTACCTTAATTAAGCGCTTGCGTATAAGCAAATTTAATAATATTAGTATTATTAATATTAATGTTATTGTTATTAATATGACGACTAAAAACGACTCTCAAGACTTTGGTAACTTTTATGTCTTCTCCTTTTTCCTCTACTAAAGTGTTAGTCTTAATTTAGTTTAATTTCGGTTTTTCAAACATTTTATTTTAAAGCAAATTTTTGTTAAAGATTATATATATTCAACTCTATAACTCGCTTATGGTTGGTCCTACAAAGAAATGCAAATAACTATTTTGTAGGAAATTTTATCAGCTTTAATTTTGAAAAAAAGATAAAAATTGATTGGAGTTAGTGTTTTCGAGGTATAAGCAAGAAACCAAAAAACTGTTACCTTAATTAAGCGTTTGCATATAAGCAAATTTAGTACTATTAGTATTATTATTATTAATGTTATTGTTATTAAAATGACGACTAAAGACGACTCTGAAACATTTAGTGACTTTTATGTCTTCTCCTTTTTCCTCTTCTAAAGTGTTAGACACAATTAATTTAGTTTAATTCCGGTTTTTCAAGCATTTTATTTTAAAGCAAATTTTTGTTAAATATTATTTATATCCAACTTTATAACTCGTTTATGCTTGGTCCTACAAGAAAAATGTAAATAACTATTTTGTTGGAAATTTTATCAGCTTTAATTTTGAAAGAAAGATAAAATTTGATAGGAGGAACTGTTTTCGAGATATAAGCAAAAAACCAATAAGAAAACTGTAACTGTTACTGAACAAAAATGTAATTCAGTTTTCAATGTTTGAGACGAAGACAAAAATGCAGCATTTAAAAACGACTCTGATGACTTCAGTGACTTTTATGTCACCTCCTTTTTCTTCTAATAAAGTATTGGACCCAACAAATTAAGTGTATTTTAAATCACAAGACATTTTCTGTTAAAACACTTTTTTTAATTAATAATTATTTTCAAACTTATATCTCGCTTATGGTTAGTTCTACATGAAAAATGCAAATAACTATTTTGTAGAAAATTTTATTACCTTTAATTTTGGTGAAAAAGTAAAAATTGATAAGAGTAACTGCTTTCGAGATATAAGCAAAAAACAAAAAAACTGTTACCTTAATTAAGCGCTTGCATATAAGCAAATTTAGTACTACTAGTATTGTTATTATAAATGTTATTGTTATTAATATGACGACTAAAGACAACTCTAAGACTATAGTGACTTTTATGTCTCCTCCTTTTTCCTCTACTAAAGTGTTAGACACAATTAATTTAGTTTAATTTCAGTTTTTCAAACATTTTATTTTAAAGCAAATTTTTGTTAAATATTAAAAACTATAAAATGGCTTAGATTGCCTAAAAACACAGATCACACATGATCTTTTGCATAGAAATGAGAAAACGCTCATGTAACACAGAAAATAAGCTCCATTTTTCCTTATTAAAAGTATTATTATTACTATTACTTTTGTTACTATTACTATTATTATTATTATTATTATTATTGTTATTATTATTATTATTATTATTATTATTATTATTATTATTATTATTATTATTATTATTATTATTATTATTATTATTATTATTATTATTATTATTATTATTATTATTATTATTATTATTATTATTATTATTATTATTAACTTTTGTATAGTAAATGTTTTTATACCAGTTTTAAAATGAGTTATTAATTTTATTCAATTTCTTGCCTAAAAACACAGATCACAGATGATCTCTTGCATAGAAATGAGAACACGCTCATATAACACACAAAATAAGCTTCATTTTTGCTTAGAAAACTAAGCTTACTTTTATTACTATTATTATTATTTTTATTATTATTATTATTATTATTATTATTACTATTATTATTATTATTATTATTATTATTATTATTATTATTATTATTATTACTATTATTATTATTATTTTTATTATTATTATTATTATTTTTATTATTGTTATTATTATTATTATTATTATTATTAAAAAATTATATTAAACAGACAGAAAACGTCGTATTCTGACACAAAAAAACGAATTACGTTATAGACTTGACGAGAACGGCGTATCTCGGACTCTTATAGGACTCTTATAGGGTCAAAAATTATCAGTTTGGATTAAAACAAATTATTTTTGTTGACTCTCAGTCTGAATTGTTCATCAGTTCAAACAAAAACGGCTTACTTTAGACGATCTTTTGCTTTGAACAAGAAAACTTACATCGAACAGACTAAAAACGTATTAATCTGGCATAAAAGAGCAATTTATGTATCACTTTGGATAAAGGCAGCTAATCCTATTCGTTTCATTGCTTAAAATAGACAAAATTGTTAATAAATCTAACAAAAACGCTGTATTCTAGCACAAAATACTAATTACATTATAGTTTCGACGAGAATAGCTTATTTGGAATGATTCTATGCTTCCAAACGAGTAAATTTTTAATAAACAGATGCCAAACATCATGTTTTGTCCTATAAAGACATTTTATATTGCAGTTTGTATTAAAACAAAATATTTTCGTTGATTCTTTGTTAGAAGCAGCAAACCTAACATTAAAGAATCTGAAAACTTTGTATTCGGACACAAACCACCGAATTTTGTTTCAGTTTAGACAAAAACGGTTGATTTTCGACAATATTTTGCTTTGAACAAGAAACCTTATATCAAACTGACTAAAAACGTCTTATTTTAGCTCAAAACAAAAGATTTGCGTTATAGTCTTAAAGCTGATTCATGCCACAGTTTGGATAAAAACCAATTATTTTCGTTAATTCATTGTTACAAACATGAAACCTTACATCAAAGAAACTGAAAACCTCTTATTCAGGCCCAGAAAATCAAATTACGTTTCAGTCTGGACACAAATTTATGGACACGATTTTATGCCCCCAAACGAGAAAACTTTCACTAAACAGATGCCAAACGTCTTAGTTCGTTTTATAAAAACGACATGTTACAGTTTGAACAAAAAAATTATTTTCGTTGTTGTTGTGTCAAAATAATTTATTTCGAATGATTCAATGGAGCGAAACGAGTAAACTTTTATAGGACAGATGCAAAATACCATATTACCACATAAATCGTTATTTTAAAGCAAAGTATTAGCTTTTGCACTTGTTCAATTAAAGTTTGCTTAATTCGAAGTATGTAGTCGTCCGAAATAATTTTTTTTTGTCAAAACTATAACGTAATTTGTTCTTTTGAGCTTGAATATAGAGTTTTTATTACGTTTTATAGTAGTTTACTCTACTCTAAGCATAGAATCAAACAGAGTAATCCGCTTTTGTTAAAACTGATTCATAATTTGCTCTTATTTTCGAGAATAAGACATTTTCAATATGTTTGATAAAATTTTTCTTGTTTATAGCAAGGAATCGTTTAAAATAAGCTGTATTTGCCTAAACTGATACGTAATTCGATATTTGTGCATGGATACGATGTTTTCAGTTTCTTTGACGTGAAATTTCTTGTTGCAAAAGGTAATAATTTGCTTTAAAACAACGCTTTATATTGTAATATGTGGTTTTGATCTGCCCCATAAAAGTTCATTAGTTTCGAATCATAAAATCGTTTGAAATAAACAGTGCTGGTCAAAACTATAACGTAAATTATTTCTTTGAGACGAAATTTAAAGTTTTTATTAAGTTTTATACAAGTTTACTCTATTCTAAGTAAAGGAGTAATCAGGATAAATTGCTTTTATCTAGAGTAATATATAATTTGCAGTTTTCAGCCAGAATAAGACGTTTTTAATCTTTTTAATGTAAGTTTTTGTATTCAAAACAAAGGATCGTCTAAAGTAAGCAGTTTTTGTCCAGACTGAAACGTAATTCGAATTTCTGTGCCTGAATAAGGGGTTTTCAGTTACTTTGATGTAAGGTTTCATGTTTGTAACAATGAATTAACGAAAATAATTGGTTTTTATCCAAACTGTGGCATGAATCGTTTTTAAAAGGCGAAATAAGATGTTTTTCCTCTGTACAGTGAAAGTTTACTCGTTTCAAAGCATAAAACCGTTTGAAATTAACAGCTCTCGTTAAGACTATTACGCAAATCTTTTGTTTTGTGCTAAAATAAGACGTTTTTAGTCAGTTTGATATAAGTTTTCTTGTTCAAAGCAAAATATTGTCGAAAATCAACCGTTTTTGTCTAAACTGATACAAAATTCGATGGTTTGTGTCCGAATACAAAGTTTTCAGATTCTTTAATGTTAGGTTTGCTGCTTCTAACAAAGAATCAACGAAAATATTTCGTTTTAATACAAACTGCAATATAAAATGTCTTTATAGGACAAAACATGATGTTTGGCATCTGTTTAATAAAAATTTACTCGTTTGGAAGCATGAATCATTCCAAATTAGCTATTCTCGTCGAAACTATAATGTAATTAGTATTTTGTGCTAGAATACAGCGTTTTTGTTAGATTTATTAACAATTTTGTCTATTTTAAGCAATGAAACGAATAGGATTAGCTGCCTTTATCCGAAGTGATACATAAATTGCTTTTTTATGCCAGATTAATACGTTTTTAGTCTGTTCGATGTAAGTTTTCTTGTTCAAAGCAAAAGATCGTCTAAAATAAGCCGTTTTTGTTTGAACTGATGAACAATTCAGACTGAGAGTCAACAAAAATAATTTGTTTTAATCCAAACTGATACTTTTTGACCCTATAAGAGTCCTATAAGAGTCCGAAATACGCCGTTCTCGTCAAGTCTATAACGTAATTCGTTTTTTTGTGTCAGAATACGACGTTTTCTGTCTGTTTAATATAATTTTTTAATAATAATAATAATAATAATAGCAATAATAATAATAATAATAATAATAATAATAATAATAATAATAATAAATAATAATAATAATAATAATAACAATAATAAAAATAATAATAATAATAATAAAAATAATAATAATAATAGTAATAATAATAATAATAATAATAATAATAATAATAATAATAATAATAATAATAGTAATAATAATAATAATAATAGTAATAATAATAATAATAATAATAAAAATAATAATAGTAATAAAAGTAAGCTTAGTTTTCTAAGCAAAAATGAAGCTTATTTTGTGTGTTATATGAGCGTGTTCTCATTTCTATGCAAGAGATCATCTGTGATCTGTGTTTTTAGGCAAGAAATTGAATAAAATTAATAACTCATTTTAAAACTGGTATAAAAACATTTACTATACAAAAGTTAATAATAATAATAATAATAATAATAATAATAATAATAATAATAATAATAATAATAATAATAATGATAATAATACTTATAATAATGAATTTCTTTCTAAATTAAAGCTTAGTTTTTCTAAGCCAAAATGATGCTTATTTTGTGTTATCTGAGCGTTTTCTCATTTCTATGCAAGAGATCATCTGTGATCTGTGTTTTTAGGTAAGAAATTGTCTAAAATTAATAACTCATTTTAAAACTGGTATAAAAACATTTACTATACAAAGTTATAATCGGTTTTTAATAATAATAATATTAATAATAATAATAATAAAAATAATAATAATAGTAATAATAATAATAAAAATAATAGTAATAATAATAATAATAATAAAAATAATAATAATAGTAGTAATAAAAGTAAGCTTAGTTTTCTAAGCAAAAATGAAGCTTATTTTGTGTTATATGAGCTTTTCTCATTTCTATGCAAAAGATCATGTGTGATCTGTGTTTTTAGGCAATCTAAGCCATTTGATAGTTTTTAGGCAAGAAATTGGCTAAAATTAATAACTCATTTTAAAACTGGTATAAAAACATTTACTATACAAAAGTTAATAATAATAATAATAATAATAATAATAATAATAATAATAATAATAATAATAATAATAATAATAATAATAATAATAATAATAATAATAATATGCAGCAATAATAATAATAATAATAATGAATGCAGCATTTACTGTCACCTCCTTTTTCTTCTAATTAAGTATTGGACCCAATAAATTAAGTGTATTTTAAATCACAAGACATTTTCTGTTAAAGCAAATTTTTGTTATATATTATTTATATCCAACTCTATAACTCGCTTATGGTTGGTCCTACAAAAAAAATGCAAATAACGATTTTGTAGGAAATTTTACCAGCATTAGTTTTGAAAGAAAGATAAAAATTGATAAGAGTAACAGTTTTCGAGATATAAGCAAAAATCCAATAAGAAAACTGTAACTGTTACTGAACAAAAATATAATTCAGTTTTCAATGTTTGAGACAAAGACGAAAATGCAGCATTTAAAATCGACTCTGAAGACTTCAGTGACTTTTATGTCACCACCTTTTTCTTCTAATAAAGTATTGGACCCAATAAATTAAGTGTATTTTAAATCACAAGGCATTTTCTGTTTAAGCACTTTTTTTTTAAATATCAATTATTTTCAAACTCATATCTCGCTTATGGTTAGTCCTACATGAAAAATGCAAATAACTATTTTGTAGGAAATTTTATCAGTTTTAATTTTAGTAAAAAGATAAAAATTGTTAGGAGTAACTGTTTTCGAGATATAAGCAAAAACCCAAAGTGAAAACTGTTACAGTTACTGAACACAAATGTAATTCAGTTTTCAATGTTTGAGACGAAAACGAAAATGCAGCATTTAAAAACGACTCTGAAGACTTCAGTGATTTTTATGTCACCTCCTTTTTGTTCTAATAAAGTATTGGACCCAATAAATTAAGTGTATTTTAAATCACAAGACATTTTCTGTTAAAGCACTTTTTTTAAATATTAATTATTTTCAAACTTATATTTCGCGTATGGTTAGTCCTACATGAAAAATGCAAATAACTATTTTGTAGGAAATTTTGTCAGCTTTAATTTTAGTAAAAAGATAAAAATTGATAGGAATAACTGTTTTCGAGATATAAGCAAGAAACCAAAAAACTGTTACCTTAATTAAGCGCTTGCATATAAGCAAATTTAGTACTAAAAACAACTCTGAAGACTTTGGTAACTTTTATGTCTTCTCCTTTTTCCTCTACTAAAGTGTTAGACCCAATTAATTTAGTTTAATTTCGGTTTTTCAAACATTTTATTTTAAAACAAATTTTTGTTAAAGATTATTTATAGTTTGCATATAAGCAAATTTAGTACTATTAGTATTATTATTATTAATGTTATTGTTATTAATATGACGATTAAAGACAACTTTGAAACCTTTAGTGACTTTTATGTCTTCTCCTTTTTCTTCTACTAAAGTGTAAGACACAATTAATTTAGTTTCATTTCAGTATTTCAAACATTTTATTTTAAAGCAATCTTTTGTTAAATATTATTTATATCCATCTCTATAACTCGCTTATGCTTGGTCCAACAAGAAAAATGCAAATAACTATTTTGTAGGAAATTTTATCAGCTTGAATTTTAGTAAAAAGATAAAAATTGATAGGAGTAACTGTTTTCGAGATATAAGCAAGAAACCAAAACACTGTTACCTTAATTAAGCGTTTGCATATAAGCAAATTTAGTACTATTAGTATTATTATTATTAATGTTATTGTTATTAATATGACAACTAAAGACAACTCTGAAACCTTTAGTGACTTTTATGTCTTTTCCTTTTTCCTCTACTAAAGTGTTAGACACAATTAAATTAGTTTAATTTCAGTTTTTCAAACATTTTATTTTAAAGCAAATTTTTGTTAAATATTATTTATATCCAACTCTATAACTCGCTTATGGTTGGTCCTACAAGAAAAATGCAAATAACTATTTTGTAGGAAATTTTATCAGCTTTAATTTTAGTAAAAAGATAAAAATTGATAGGAGTAACTGTTTTCGAGATATAAGCAAGAAACCAAAAAACTGTTACCTTAATAAAGCGCTTGCATATAAGCAGATTTAGTACTATTAGTATTATTATTATTAATGTTATTGTTATTAATATGACGACTAAAAACGATTCTGAAGACTTTGGTGACTTTTATGTCTTTTTCTTTTTTCTCTACTAAAGTGTTAGACACAATTAATTTAGTTTAATTTCAGTATTTCAAACATTTTATTTTTAAGCAAGTTTTTGTTAAATATTATTTATATCCAACTTTATAACTCGCTTATGGTTGGTCCTACAAGAAAAATGCAAATAACTATTTTGTAGGAAATGTTATCAGCTTTAATTTTGAAAAAAAGATAAAAATTGATAGGAGTAACTGTTTTCGAGATATAAGCAAAAAACCAAAGTAAAAACTGTTACCGTTTCAGAACAAAAATGTAATTCAGTTTTCAATGTTTGAGACGAAGACGAAAATGCAGCATTTAAAATCGACTCTGAAGACTTCAGTGACTTATGTCACCCCCTTTTTCTTCTAATAAAGTATTGGACCTAATAAATTAAGTGTATTTTAAATCACAAGACATTTTCTGTTAAAGCACTTTTTTTTTAAATATTATTTATTTTCAAACTTATATCTCGCTTATAGTTAGTCCTACATGAAAAATGCAAATAACTATTATGTAGGAAATTTTATCAGCTTGAATTTTAGTAAAAAGATAAAAATTGATAGGAGTAACTGTTTTCGAGATATAAGCAAGGAACCAAAACACTGTTACCTTAATTAAGCGTTTGCATATAAGCAAATTTAGTACTTTTAGTATTACTATTATTAATGTTATTGTTAATAATATGACGACTAAAGACGACTCTGAAACATTTAGTGACTTTTATGTCTTTTCTTTTTTCTTCTACTAAAGTGTTAGACACAATTAATTTAGTTAAATTCCGGTTTTTCAAGCATTTTATTTTAAAGCAAATTTTTGTTAAATATTATTTATATCCAACTCTATAACTCGTTTATGCTTGGTCCTACAAGAAAAATGTAAATAACTATTTTGTTGGAAATTTTATCAGCTTGAATTTTAGTAAAAAGATAAAAATTGATAGGAGTAACTGTTTTCGAGATATAAGCAAGGAACCAAAACACTGTTACCTTAATTAAGCGTTTGCATATAAGCAAATTTAGTACTATTAGTATTACTATTATTAATGTTATTGTTAATAATATGACGACTAAAGACGACTCTGAAACATTTAGTGACTTTTATGTCTTTTCCTTTTTCTTCTACTAAAGTGTTAGACACAATTAATTTAGTTAAATTCCGGTTTTTCAAGCATTTTATTTTAAAGCAAATTTTTGTTAAATATTATTTATATCCAACTCTATAACTCGTCTATGCTTGGTCCTACAAGAAAAATGTAAATAACTATTTTGTTGGAAATTTTATCAGCTTTAATTTTAGTAAAAAAATAAAAATTGATAGGAGTAACTGTTTTCTAGATATAAGCAAGAAACCAAAAAACTGTTACCTTAATAAAGCGCTTGCATATAAGCAGATTTAGTACTATTAGTATTATTACTATTAATGTTATTGTTATTAATATGACGACTAAAAACGATTCTGAAGACTTTGGTGACTTTTATGTCTTTTTCTTTTTTCTCTACTAAAGTGTTAGACACAATTAATTTAGTTAAATTTCAGTATTTCAAACATTTTATTTTTAAGCAAGTTTTTGTTAAATATTATTTATATCCAACTTTATAACTCGCTTATGGTTGGTCCTACAAGAAAAATGCAAATAACTATTTTGTAGGAAATGTTATCAGCTTTAATTTTGAAAAAAAGATAAAAATTGATAGGAGTAACTGTTTTCGAGATATAAGCAAAAAACCAAAGTAAAAACTGTTACCGTTTCAGAACAAAAATGTAATTCAGTTTTCAATGTTTGAGACGAAGACGAAAATGCAGCATTTAAAATCGACTCTGAAGACTTCAGTGACTTATATGTCACCCCCTTTTTTTTCTAATAAAGTATTGGACCTAATAAATTAAGTGTATTTTAAATCACAAGACATTTTCTGTTAAAGCACTTCTTTTTTAAATATTAATTATTTTCCATCTTATATCTCGCTTATGGTTAGTCCTACATAAAAAATGCAAATAACTATTTTGTAGGAAATTTTATCAGCTTAAATTTTAGTAAAAAGATAAAAATTGATAGGAGTAACTGTTTTCGAGATATAAGCAAGAAACCAGAACACTGTTACCTTAATTAAGCGTTTGCATATAAGCAAATTTAGTACTATTGGTATTATTATTATTAATGTTATTGTTATTAATATGACGATTAAAGACAACTTTGAAACTTTTAGTGACTTTTATGTCTTCTTCTTTTTCCTCTACTAAAGTGTTAGACACAATTAAATTAGTTTAATTTCAGTTTTTCAAACACTTTATTTTAAAGCAAATTTTTGTTAAATATTATTTATATCTAACTCTATAACTCGCTTATGGTTGGTCCTACATAAAAAATGCAAATAACTATTTTGTAGGAAATTTTATCAGCTTAAATTTTAGTAAAAAGATAAAAATTGATAGGAGTAACTGTTTTCGAGATATAAGCAAGAAACCAAAAAACTGTTACCTTAATAAAGCGCTTGCATATAAGCAAATTTAGTACTATTAGTATTATTATTATTAATGTTATTGTTATTAATATGACGACTAAAAACGACTCTGAAAACTTTGGTGACTTTTATGTCATCTCCTTTTTCATATACTAAAGTGTTAGACTCAATTAATTTAGTTTAATTTCGGTTTTTCAAACATTTTATTTTAAAGCAAATTTTTGTTAAATATTATTTATATCTAACTCTATAACTCGCTTATGGTTGGTCCTACAAGAAAAATGCAAATAACTATTTTGTAGGAAATTTTATCAGCTTTAATTTTTGTAAAAGATAAAAATTGATAGGAGTAACTGTTTTCGAGATATAAGCAAGAAACCAAAAAACTGTTATCTTAATAAAGCGCTTGCATATAAGCAAATTTAGTACTATTAGTATTATTATTATTAATGTTATTGTTATTAATATGACGACTAAAAACGACTCTGAAGACTTTGGTGACTTTTATGTCTTTTCCTTTTTCCTATACTAAAGTGTTAGACTCAATTAATTTAGTTTAATTTCGGTTTTTCAAACATTTTATTTTAAAGCAAATTTTTGTTAAATATTATTTATATCCAACTCTATAACTCGCTTATGGTTGGTCCTACAAAAAAAATGCAAATAACTATTTTGTAGGAAATTTTATCAGCTTTAATTTTGAAAAAAAGATAAAAATTGAAAGGAGTAACTGTTTTCGAGATATAAGCAAGAAACCAAAAAACTGTTACCTTAATTAAGCGTTTGCATATAAGCAAATTTAGTACTAATAGTATTATTATTATTAATGTTATTGTTATTAACATGACGACTAAAGACGACTCTGAAACATTTAGTGACTTTTATGTCTTCTCCTTTTTCCTCAACTAAAGTGTTAGACACAATTAATTTAGTTTAATTCCGGTTTTTCAAGCATTTTATTTTAAAGCAAATTTTTGTTAAATATTATTTATATCCAACTCTATAACTCGTTTATGCTTGGTCCTACAAGAAAAATGTAAATAACTATTTTGTTAGAAATTTTATCAGCTTTAATTTTGAAGGAAAGATAAAATTTGATAGGAGTAACTGTTTTCGAGATATAAGCAAAAAACCAATAAGAAAACTGTAATTGTTACTGAACAAAAATGTAATTCAGTTTTCAATGTTTGAGACGAAGTCAAAAATGCAGCATTTAAAAACGACTCTGAAGACTTCAGTGATTTTTATGTCACCTCTTTTTTGTTCTAATAAAGTATTGGACCCAATAAATTAAGTGTATTTTAAATCACAAGACATTTTCTGTTAAAACACTTTTTTTTAATTAATAATTATTTTCAAACTTATATCTCGCTTATGGTTAGTTCTACATGAAAAATGCAAATAACTATTTTGTAGGAAATTTTATCACCTTTAATTTTGGTGAAAAAGTAAAAATTGATAGGAGTAACTGTTTTCGAGATATATGCAAAAAACAAAATAACTGTTACCTTAATTAAGCGCTTGCATATATGCAAATTTAGTACTACTAGTATTGTTATTATAAATGTTATTGTTATTAATATGACAACTAAAGACAACTTTAAGACTCTAGCGACTTTTATGTCTCCTCCTTTTTCCTCTACTAAAGTGTTAGACACAATTAATTTAGTTTAATTTCGGTTTTTCAAACATTTTATTTTAAAGCAAATTTTTGTTAAATATTAAAATCTATAAAATGGCTTAGATTGCCTAAAAACACAGATCACACATAATCTTTTGCATAAAAATGAGAAAACGCTCATGTAACACACAAAATAAGCTCCATTTTTCCTTTTTAAAAGTATTATTATTATTATTACTTTTGTTACTATTACTATTATTATTATTATTATTATTATTATTATTATTATTGTTATTATTATTATTATTATTATTATTATTATTATTATTATTATTAAAAACTTATATTAAACAGACAGAAAACGTCGTATTCTGACACAACTTAAAACACAGATCACACATGATCTTTTGCTTGGAAATGAGAAAACGCTCATATAACACAAAATAAGCTTCATTTTGGCTTAGAAAACTAAGCTTACTTTTACTACTACTATTATTATTATTATTATTATTACTATTATTACTATTATTATTATTATTATTATTATTATTATTATTATTATTATTATTATTATTATTATTATTATTATTATTATTATTATTATTATTATTATTATTATTATTAAAAACCGATTATAACTTTTGTATAGTAAAAGTTTTTATACCAGTTTTAAAATGAGTTATTAATTTTAGACAATTTCTTGCCTAAAAACACAGATCACAGATGATCTCTTGCATAGAAATGAGAAAACGCTCAGATAACACAAAATAAGCATCATTTTTGCTTAGAAAAACTAAGCTTTAATTTAGAAAGAAATTTATTATTATAAGTATTATTGTCATTATTATTATTATTATTATTATTATTATTATTATTATTATTATTATTATTATTATTATTATTGTTTCTTTTATTACTATTATTATTATTATTAACTTTTGTATAGTAAATGTTTTTACACCAGTTTTAAAATGAGTTATTAATTTTATTCAATTTCTTGCCTAAAAACACAGATCACAGATGATCTCTTGCATAGAAATGAGAAAACGCTCATATAACACACAAAATAAGCATCATTTTTGCTTAGAAAAACTAAGCTTTAATTTAGAAAGAAATTCATTATTATAAGTATTATTATCATTATTATTATTATTATTATTATTATTATTACTATTATTATTATTATTATTATTATTATTATTAACTTTTGTATAGTATATGTTTTTATACCAGTTTTAAAATGAGTTATTAATTTTAGACAATTTCTTGCCTAAAAATACAGATCACAGATGATTTCTTGCATAGAAATGAGAAACCGCTCATATAACACACAAAATAAGCTTCATTTTTGCTTAGAAAACTAAGCTTACTTTTATTTCTATTATTATTTTTATTATTATATTATTATTATTATTATTATTATTATTATTATTATTATTATTATTATTATTATTATTATTATTATTATTATTGTTATTATTATTATTATTAAAAACTTATATTAAACAGACAGAAAACGTCGTATTCTGACACAAAAAAACGAATTACGTTATAGACTTGACGAGAACGGCGTATCTCGGACTCTTATAGGACTCTTATAGGGTCAAAAATTATCAGTTTGGATTAAAACAAATTATTTTTGTTGACTCTCAGTCTGAATTGTTCATCAGTTCAAACAAAAACGGCTTACTTTAGACGATCTTTTGCTTTGAACAAGAAAACTTACATCGAACAGATTAAAAACGTATTAATCTGGCATAAAAGAGCAATTTATGTATCACTTTGGATAAAGGCAGCTAATTCTATTCGTTTCATTGCTTAAAATAGACAAAATTGTTAATAGATCTAACAAAAACGCTGTATTCTAGCACAAAATACTAATTACATTATAGTTTCGACGAGAATAGCTTATTTGGAATGATTCTATGCTTCCAAACGAGTAAATTTTTAATAAGCATATGCCAAACATCATGTTTTGTCCTATAAAGACATTTTATATTGCAGTTTGTATTAAAACAAAATATTTTCGTTGATTCTTTGTTAGAAGCAGCAAACCTAACATTAAAGAATCTGAAAACTTTGTATTCGGGCACAAATCACCGAATTTTGTTTCAGTTTAGACAAAAACGGTTGATTTTCGACAATATTTTGCTTTGAACAAGAAAGCTTATATCAAACTGACTAGAAACGTCTTATTTTAGCACAAAACAAAAGATTTGCGTTATAGTCTTAAAGCTGATTCATGCCACAGTTTGGATAAAAACCAATTATTTTTGTTAATTCATTGTTACAAACAAGAAACCTTACATCAAAGAAACTGAAAACCCCTTATTTAGGCACAGAAATTCGAATTACGTTTCAGTCTGGACAAAAACTGCTTATTTTAGACGATCCTTTGTTTTGAACACGAAAACTTACATTAAAAAGATTAAAAACGTCTTATCCTGGCTGAAAACTGCAAATTATATATTACTCTAGATAAAAGCAATTTATACTGATTACTCCTTTACTTAGAAAAGAGTAAACTTGTATAAAACTTAATGAAAACTTTAAATTTCGTCTCAAAGAAATAATTTACGTTATAGTTTTGACCAGCACTGTTTATTTCAAACGAAATTATGATTCGAAACTAAAGAACTTTTATGGGGCAGATGCAAAACCACATATTACCATATAAAGCGTTGTTTTAAAGCAAAGTATTACCTTTTGCAACAAGAAATTTCACGTCAAAAAAACTGAAAACTTCGTATCCATACATAAATATCTAATTACGTATCAGTTTAGGCAAATACAGCTTATTTTAAACGATTCCTTGCTATAAACAAGAAAAATTTTATCAAGCATATTGAAAACGTCTTATTCTCGAAAATAAGAGCAAATTATGTATCAGTTTTAACAAAAGCGGATTACTCTGTTTGATTCTATGTTTAGAGTAGAGTAAACTACTATAAAACGTAATGAAAACTCTATATTCAAGCTCAAAAGAACAAATTACGTTATAGTTTTGACAAAAAAAAATATTTCGGACGATTACATACTTCGAAGTAAGCAAACTTTAATTGAACATGTGCAAAAGCTAATACTTTGCTTTAAAATAATGATTTATGTAGTAATATGGTATTTTGCATCTGTCCTATAAAAGTTTACCCGTTTCGCTCCATTGAATCATTAGAAATAAATTATTTTGACACAACAACAACACAAATAATTTGTTTTTGTTTAAACTGTAACATAAGTCGCTTTTATAAAACGAACTAAGACGTTTGGCATCTGTTTAGTGAAAGTTTTCTCGTTTGGGGGCATAAAATCGTTTGAAATTAACAGTTCTGGTCAAAACTATAACGTAAATTATTTCTTTGTATCACTTTAAAGATTTGCGTTATAGTCTTGACGAGAACTGTTAATTTCAAACGATTCTATGCTTTGAAACCAGTATACTTTCACTGAACAGAGGCAAAACGTCTGATTTCGCCTTTAAAAAACGATTTATGTCGCAGTTTGGATTAAAACCAATGATTTTCGTTTATTCATTGTTAAAAACAAGAAACCTTACATCAAAGAAACTGAAAACCTCTTATTCAGGCCCAGAAAATCAAATTACGTTTCGGTCTGGACACAAATTGCTTATTTTAGACGATTCTTTCTTTTGAACACGAAAACTTACATTAAAAAGATTAAAAACGTCTTATTCTGGCTCAAAACTGCAAATTATGTATTACTTTGGATAAAAGCAGTTTATCCTGATTACTCCTTTGCTTAGAATAGAGCAAACTTGTATAAAACTTAATGAAAAATTTAAATTTCGTCTCAAAGAAATAATTTACGTTATAGTTTTGACCAGAACTGTTAATTTCAAACGATTTTATGCCCCCAAACGAGAAAACTTTCACTAAACAGATGCCAAACGTTTTAGTTCGTTGTATAAAAACGACATGTTACAGTTTAAACAAAAAAATTATGTTCGTTGTTGTGTCAAAATAATTTATTTCGAATGATTCAATGGAGCGAAACGAGTAAACTTTTATAGGACAGATGCAAAATACCATATTACCACATAAATCATTATTTTAAAGCAAAGTATTAGCTTTTGCACTTGTTCAATTAAAGTTTGCTTACTTCGAAGTATGTAGTCGTCCGAAATAATTTTTTTTTGTCAAAACTATAACGTAATTTGTTCTTTTGAGCTTGAATATAGAGTTTTCATTACGTTTTATAGTAGTTTACTCTACTCTAAGCATAGAATCAAACAGAGTAATCCGCTTTTGTTAAAACTGATACATAATTTGCTCTTATTTTCGAGAATAAGACATTTTCAATATGTTTGATAAAATTTTTCTTGTTTATAGCAAGGAATCGTTTAAAATAAGCTGTATTTGCCTAAACTGATGCATAATTCGATATTTGTGCATGGATACGATGTTTTCAGTTTCTTTGACGTGAAATTTCTTGTTGCAAAAGGTAATAATTTGCTTTAAAACAACGCTTTATATTGTAATATGTGGTTTTGCATCTGCTCCATAAAAGTTCATTAGTTTCGAATCATAAAATCGTTTGAAATAAACAGTGCTGGTCAAAACTATAACGTAAATTATTTCTTTGAGACGAAATTTAAAGTTTTTATTAAGTTTTATACAAGTTTACTCTATTCTAAGTAAAGGAGTAATCAGGATAAATTGCTTTTATCTAGAGTAATATATAATTTGCAGTTTTCAGCCAGAATAAGACGTTTTTAATCTTTTTAATGTAAGTTTTTGTATTCAAAACAAAGGATCGTCTAAAGTAAGCAGTTTTTGTCCAGACTGAAACGTAATTCGAATTTCTGTGCCTGAATAAGGGGTTTTCAGTTACTTTGATGTAAGGTTTCATGTTTGTAACAATGAATTAACGAAAATAATTGGTTTTTATCCAAACTGTGGCATGAATCGTTTTTAAAAGGCGAAATAAGATGTTTTTCCTCTGTACAGTGAAAGTTTACTCGTTTCAAAGCATAGAACCGTTTGAAATTAACAGCTCTCGTTAAGACTATTACGCAAATCTTTTGTTTTGTGCTAAAATAAGACGTTTTTAGTCAGTTTGATATAAGTTTTCTTGTTCAAAGCAAAATATTGTCGAAAATCAACCGTTTTTGTCTAAACTGATACAAAATTCGGTGGTTTGTGTCCGAATACAAAGTTTTCAGATTCTTTAATGTTAGGTTTGCTGCTTCTAACAAAGAATCAACGAAAATATTTTGTTTTAATACAAACTGCAATATAAAATGTCTTTATAGGACAAAACATGATGTTTGGTATCTGTTTAATAAAAATTTACTCGTTTGGAAGCATAGAATCATTCCAAATAAGCTATTCTCGTCGAAACTATAATGTAATTGGTATTTTGTGCTAGAATACAGCGTTTTTGTTAGATTTATTAACAATTTTGTCTATTTTAAGCAATAAAACGAATAGGATTAGCTGCCTTTATCCGAAGTGATACATAAATTGCTCTTTTATGCCAGATTAATACGTTTTTAATGTGTTCGATGTAAGTTTTCTTGTTCAAAGCAAAAGATCGTCTAAAATAAGCCGTTTTTGTTTGAACTGATAAACAATTCAGACTGAGACTCAACAAAAATAATTTGTTTTAATCCAAACTGATACTTTTTGACCTTATAAGAGTCCTATAAGAGTCCGAGATACGCCGATCTCGTCAAGTCTATAACGTAATTCGTTTTTTTGTGTCAGAATACGACGTTTTCTGTCTGTTTAATATAAGTTTTTAATAATAATAATAATAACAATAATAATAATAATAATAATAATAATAATAATAATAATAATGATAATAATAATAATAATAATAATAATAATAATAATAATAATAATAATAATAGTAATAATAATAATAATATTAATAATAATAATAATGAAAATAATAATAGTAATAAAAGTAAGCTTAGTTTTCTAAGCAAAAATGAAGCTTATTTTGTGTGTTATATGAGCGTTTTCTCATTTCTATGCAAGAAATCATCTGTGATCTGTGTTTTTAGGCAAGAAATTGTCTAAAATTAATAACTCATTTTAAAACTGGTATAAAAACATTTACTATACAAAAGTTATAATCAGTTTTTAATAATAATAAAATTAATAATAATAATTATAATAATAATAATAATAATAGTAATAATAATAATAATAATAATAATAATAATAATAATAATAATAATAATAATAATAATAATAATAATAGTAATAATAATAATAATATTAATAATAATAATAATGAAAATAATAATAGTAATAAAAGTAAGCTTAGTTTTCTAAGCAAAAATGAAGCTTATTTTGTGTGTTATATGAGCGTTTTCTCATTTCTATGCAAGAAATCATCTGTGATCTGTGTTTTTAGGCAAGAAATTGTCTAAAATTAATAACTCATTTTAAAACTGGTATAAAAACATTTACTATACAAAAGTTATAATCAGTTTTTAATAATAATAAAATTAATAATAATAATTATAATAATAATAATAGTAATAATAATAATAAAAATAATAATAATAATAATAATAATAATAATAATAATAATAATAATAATAATAATAATAATAATAATAGTAATAGTAACATAAGTAATAATAATAATAATACTTTTAATAAGGAAAAATGGAGCTTATTTTGTGTATTACATGAGCGTTTTCTCATTTCTATGCAAAAGATCATGTGTGATCTGTGTTTTTAGGCAATCTAACCCATTTTATAGTTTTTAATATTTAACAAAAATTTGCTTTAAAATAAAATGTTTGAAAAACTAAAATTAAACTAAATTAATTGTGTCTAACACTTTAGTAGAGGAAAAAGGAGGAGACATAAAAGTTACTAAAGTCTTAGAGTTGTCTTTAGTCGTCATATTAATAACAATAACATTTATAATAACAATACTAGTAGTACTAAATTTGGTTATATGCAAGCGCTTACTTAAGGTAACAGTTTTTTTGTTTTTTGCTTATATCTCGAAAACAGTTACTCCTAACAATTTTTACTTTTTCACCAAAATTAAAGATGATAAAATTTCCTACAAAATAGTTATTTGCATTTTTCATGTAGAACTAACCATAAGCGAGATATAAGTTTGAAAATAATTAATAATTAAAAAAAAGTGTTTTAACAGAAAATGTCTTGTGATTTAAAATACACTTAATTTATTGGGTCCAATACTTTATTAGAAGAAAAAGGAGGTAACATAAAAGTCACTGAAGTCTTCAGAGTCGTTTTTAAATGCTGCATTTTTGTCTTCGTCTCAAACATTGAAAACTGAATTACATTTTTGTTCAGTAACAGTTACAGTTTTCTTATTGGTTTTTTGCTTATATATCGAAAACAGTTACTCCTATCAAATTTTATCTTTCTTTCAATATTAAAGCTGATAAAATTTCCAACAAAATAGTTATTTACATTTTTCTTGTAGGACCAAGCATAAACGAGTTATAGAGTTGGATATAAATAATATTTAACAAAAATTTGCTTTAAAATAAAATGCTTGAAAAACCGGAATTAAACTAAATTAATTGTGTCTAACACTTTAGTAGAGGAAAAAGGAGAAGACATAAAAGTCACTAAATGTTTCAGAGTCGTCTTTAGTCGTCATATTAATAACAATAACATTAATAATAATAATACTAATAGTACTAAATTTGCTTATATGCAAGCGCTTAATTAAGGTAACAGTTTTTTGTTTTCTTGCTTATATCTCGAAAACAGTTACTCCTATCAATTTTTAAATTTTTACTAAAATTAAAGCAAGCTGATAAAATTTTGTACAAAATAGTAATTTGCATTTTTCATGTAGGACTAACCATAAGCGAGATATAAGTTTGAAAATAATTAATATTTAAAAAAAAAGTGCTTTAACAGAAAATGTCTTGTGATTTAAAATACACTTAATTTAATGGGTCCAATACTTTATTAGAAGAAAAAGGAGGAGGCATAAAAGTCACTGAAGTTTTCAGAGTCGTTTTTAAATGCTGCATTTTCGTCTTCGTCTCAAACATTGAAAACTGAATTACATTTTTGTTAAGTAACTGTAACAGTTTTCACTTTGGTTTTTTTGCTTATATCTCAAAAACACCAAAATAGTTATTTACATTTTTCTTGTAGGACCAAGCATAAGCAAGTTATAGAGTTGGATATAAATAATATTAAACAAAAATTTGCTTTAAAATAAAATGTTTGAAAAACCGAAATTAAACTAAATTAATTGTGTCTAACACTTTAGTAGAGGAAAAAGGAAGAGACATAAAAGTCACTAAAGTCTTCAGAATCGTCTTTAGTCGTCATATTAATAACAATAACAATAATAATAACAATAATATTAGTACTAAATTTGCTTATATGCAAGCGCTTAATTAAGGTAACAGTTTTTTTGTTGTTTGCTTATATCTCGAAAACAGTTACTCCTATCAGTTTTTACCTTTTCACCAAAATTAAAGCTGATAAAATTTCCTTCAAAATCGTTATTTGCATTTTTCATGTAGAACTAACCATAAGCAAGATATAAGTTTGAAAATAATTAATAATTAAAAAAAATGTGCTTTAACAGAAAATGTCTTGTGATTTAAAATACACTTAATTTATTGGGTCCAATACTTAATTAGAAGAAAAAGGAGGTGACAGTAAATGCTGCATTTTCGTCTTCGTCTCAAACATTAAATACTGAATTACATTTTTGTTTAGTAACTGTTACAGTTTTCACTTTGGTTTTTTGCTTATATCTCGAAAACAGTTACTCCTATCAATTTTTACCTTTCCTTCAAAATTAAAGCTGATAAAATTTTTTACAAAATAGTTTTTTGCATTTTTTTGTAGGACCAACTATAAGCGAGTTATAGAGTTGGATATAAATAATCTTTAACAGAAATTTGATATAAAATAAAATGTTTTAAAAACCGAAATTAAACTAAATTAATATTAAAATAATTATTAATATTATTATTATTAAAAACCGACTATAACTTTTGTATAGTAAATGTTTTTATACCAGTTTTAAAATTTAATTTTAGACAATTTCTTGCCTAAAAACACAGATCACAGATGATCTCTTGCATCGAAATGAGAAAACGCTCAGATAACACAAAATAAGCTTCGTTTTTCCTTAGAAAAACTAAGCTTTAATTTAGAAAGAAATTCAATATTATAAGTATTATTATTATTATTATTATTATTATTATTATTATTATTACTTTTAGTACTATTATTATTATTATTATTAAAAACCGATTATAACTTTTGTATGGTAAATGTTTTTTTTTAAATCACAAGGCATTTTCTCTTAAAGCACTTTTTTTTTAAATATTAATTATTATCAAACTTATATCTCGTTTATGGTTAGTCCTACATGTAAAATGCAAATAACTATTTTGTAGGAAATTTTATCAGCTTTAGTTTTAGTAAAAAGATAAAAATTGATAGGAGCAACTGTTTTCGAGATATAAGCAAGAAACCAAAAAACTGTTACCTTAATTAAGCTCTTGCATATAAGCAAATATAGTACTATTAGTATTATTATTATTAATGTTATTGTTATTAATATGA
Source organism: Tribolium castaneum (assembly GCF_031307605.1). Taxonomy (NCBI): domain Eukaryota; kingdom Metazoa; phylum Arthropoda; class Insecta; order Coleoptera; family Tenebrionidae; genus Tribolium; species Tribolium castaneum. The sequence goes on along the minus strand of NW_026986634.1, from coordinate 1,425,602 downwards.
CGACTAAAGGCGACTCTGAAACCTTTAGTGACTTTTATGTCTTTTCCTTTTTCCTATACTAAAGTGTTAGACACAATTAATTTAGTTTAATTTCAGTTTTTCAAACACTTAATTTTAAAGCAAATTTTTGTTAAAGATTATTTATATCTAACTCTTTAACTCGCTTACGGTAGGTCTTACAAAAGAAATGCATTTAACTATTTTGTAGGAAATTTTATCAGCTTTAATTTTTAAAGAAAGATAAAAATTGATAAGAGTAAACGTTTTCGAGATATAAGCAAAAAACCAAAGTGAAAACTGTTACAGTTACTGAACAAAAATGTAATTCAGTTTTCAATGTTTGAGACGAAGACGAAAATGCATCATTTACAAACGACTCTAAAAACTTCAGTGACCTTTCTGTCACCTCCTTTTTCTTCTAATAAAGTATTGGACCCAATAAATTAAGTGTATTTTAAATCACAGTCATTTTCTGTTAAAGCACTTTTTTTTAAATATTAATTATTTTCAAACTTATATCTTGCTTATGGTTAGTCCTACATGAAAAATGCAAATTACTATTTTGTAGGAAATTTTATCAGCTTTAATTTTAGTAAAAACGTAAAAATTGATAGGAGTAACTGTTTTCGAGATATAAGCAAGAAACCAAAAAACTGTTACCTTAAATAAGCGCTTGCATTCAAGCAAATTTAGTACTAAAAACAACTCTGAAAACTTTGGTGACTTTTATGTCTTCTCCTTTTTTCTCTACTAAAGTGTTAGACCCAATTAATTTAGTTTAATATCGGTTTTACAAACATTTTATTTTAAAGCAAATTTTTGTTTAAGATTATTTATATCCAACTCTATAACTTGCTTATGGTTGGTCTTAAAAAAAAATGCAAATAACTATTTTGTAGGAAATTTTATCAGCTTTAATTTTGAAAAAAAGATAAAAATTGATAGGAGTAACTGTTTTCGAGATATAAGCAAGAAACCAAAAAACTGTTACCTTAATTAAGCGTTTGCATATAAGCAAATTTAGTATTAAAAACAACTCTGAAGACTTTGGTGACTTTTATGTCTTCTCCTTTTTTCTCTACTAAAGTGTCAGACCCAATTAATTTAGTTTAATATCGGTTTTACAAACATTTTATTTTAAAGCAAATTTTTGTTTAAGATTATTTATATCCAACTCTATAACTTGCTTATGGTTGGTCTTACAAAAAAATGCAAATAACTATTTTGTAGGAAATTTTATCAGCTTCAATTTTGAAAAAAAGATAAAAATTGATAGGAGTAACTGTTTTCGAGATATAAGCAAGAAACCAAAAAACTGTTACCTTAATTAAGCGTTTGCATATAAGCTAATTTAGTACTAATAGTATTATTATTATTAATGTTATTGTTATTAAAATGACGACTAAAAAGGGCTCTGAAGACTTTGGTGACTTTTATGTCTTCTCCTTTTTCCTATACTAAAGTGTTAGACTCAATTAATTTAGTTTAATTTCGATTTTTCAAACATTTTATTTTAAAGCAAATTTTTGTTGAAGATTATTTATATCCAACTCTATAACTCGCTTATGGTTGGTCTTACAAAAGAAATGCAAACAACTATTTTGTAGGAAATTTTATCAGCTTTAATTTTAGTAAAAAGATAAAAATTGATAGGAGTAACTGTTTTCGAGATCTAAGCTAGAAACCAAAACACTGTTACCTTAATTAAGCGTTTGCATATAAGCAAATTTAGTACTATTAGTATTATTATCATTAATGTTATTGTTATTAATATGACGACTGAAGACGACTCTGAAACCTTTAGTGACTTTTATGTCTTTTTCTTTTTCCTCTACTAAAGTGTTAGACCCAATTAAATTAGTTTAATTTCAGTTTTTCAAACATTTTATTTTAAAGCAAATTTTTGTTAAATATTATTTATATCTAACTCTATAACTCGCTTATGGTTGGTCCTACATGAAAAATGCAAATAACGATTTTGTAGGAAATTTTATCAGCTTTAATTTTGAAATAAAGATAAAAATTGATAGGAGTAACAGTTTTCGAGATTTAAGCAAAAAACCAATAAGAAAACTGTAACTGTTACTGAACAAAAATGTAATTCAGTTTTCAATGTTTGAGACGAAGACGAAAATGCAGCATTTAAAATCGACTCTGAAGACTTCAGTGACTTTTATGTCAACTCCTTTTTCTTCTAATAAACTATTGGACCCAATAAATTAAGTGTATTTTAAATCCCAAGGTATTTTCTGTAAAAAAACACTTTTTTTTTAAAGATTAATTATTTTCAAACTTATATCTCGCTTATGGTTAGTCCTACATGAAAAATGCAAATTACTATTTTGTAGGAAATTTTATCAGCTTTAATTTTAGTAAAAAGATAAAAATTGATAGGAGTAACTGTTTTCGAGATATAAGCAAGAAACCAAAAAACTGTTACCTTAATTAAGCGCTTGCATATAAGCAAATTTAGTACTAAAAACAACTCTGAAGACTTTGGTGACTTTATGTCTTCTCCTTTTTCCTCTACTAAAGTGTTAGACCCAATTAATTTAGTTTAATTTCGGTTTTTCAAACATTTTATTTTAAAGCAAATTTTTGTTAAAGATTATTTATATCCAACTCTATAACTCGCTTATGGTTGGTCCTACAAAAAAAATGCGAATAACTATTTTGTAGAAAATTTTATCAGCTTTAATTTTGAAAGAAAGATAAAAATTGATAGGAGTAACTGTTCTCGAGATATAAGCAAAAAACCGATAAGAAAACTGTAACTGTTACTGAACAAAAATGTAATTCAGTTTTCAATGTTTGAGACAAAGACGAAAATGCATCATTTAAAATCGACTCTGAAGACTTCAGTGATCTTTCTGTCACCTCCTTTTTCTTCTAATAAAGTATTGGACCCAATAAATTAAGTGTATTTTAAATCACAAGACATTTTCTGTTAAAGTACATTTTTTTTAAATATTAATTATTTTCAAACTTATATCTCGCTTATGGTTAGTCCTACATGAAAAATGCAAATAACTATTTTGTAGGAAATTTTATCAGCTTTAATATTAGTGAAAAGATAAAAATTGATAGGAGTAACTGTTTTCGAGATATAAGCAAGAAACCAAAAAACTGTTACCTTAATTAAGGGCTTGCATATAAGCAAATTTAGTACTAAAAACAACTCTGAAGACTTTGGTGACTTTTATGTCATCTCCTTTTTCTTCTAATAAAGTATTGAACCCATTAAATTAAGTGTATTTTAAATCACAAGACATTTTCTGTTAAAGCACTTTTTTTTTATATATTAATTATTTTCAAACTTATATCTCGCTTATGGTTAGTTCTACATAAAAAATGCAAATAACTATTTTGTAGGAAATTTTATCAGCTTTAATTTTAGTAAAAAGATAAAAATTGATAAGAGTAACTGTTTTCGAGATATAAGCAAGAAACTGTTACCTTAATTAAGCGCTTGCATATAAGCAAATTTAGTAATATTAGTATTATTATTATTATTAATGTTATTGTTATTAATATGACTACTAAAATCGACTCTCAAGACTTTGGTGACTTTTATGTCTTCTCCTTTTTCCTCTACTAAAGTGTTAATCTTAATTAATTTAGTTTAATTTCGGTTTTTAAAACATTTTATTTTAAAGCAAATTTTTGTTAAAGATTATTTATATCCAACTCTATAACTCGCTTATGGTTGGTCCTACAAAAAAATGCAAATAACTATTTTGTAGGAAATTTTATCAGCTTTAATTTTGAAAAAAAGATAAAAATTGATAGGAGTAACTGTTTTCGAGATATAAGCAAGAAACCAAAAAACTGTTACCTTAATTAAGCGTTTGCATATAAGCAAATTTAGTACTGTTAGTATTATTATTATTAATGTTATTGTTATTAATGTGACGACTAAAGACGACTCTGAAACATTTAGTGACTTTTATGTCTTCTCCTTTTTCCTCTACTAAAGTGTTAGACACAATTAATTTAGTTTAATTCCGGTTTTTCAAGCATTTTATTTTAAAGCAAATTTTTGTTAAATATTATTTATATCCAACTCTATAACTCGTTTATGCTTGGTCCTACAAGAAAAATGTAAATAACTATTTTGTTGGAAATTTTATCAGCTTTAATTTTGAAAGAAAGATAAAATTTGATAGGAGTAACTGTTTTCGAGATATAAGCAAAAAACCAATAAGAAAACTGTAACTGTTACTGAACAAAAATATAATTCAGTTTTCAATGTTTGAGACGAAGACAAAAATGCAGCATTTAAAAACGACTCTGAAGACTTTAGTGACTTTTATGTCACCTCCTTTTTCTTCTAATAAAGTATTGAACCCAATAAATTAAGTGTATTTTAAATCACAAGACATTTTCTGTTAAAACACTTTTTTTTAATTATTAATTATTTTCAAACTTATATCTCGCTTATGGTTAGTTCTACATGAAAAATGCAAATAACTATTTTGTAGGAAATTTAATCACCTTTAATTTTGGTGAAAAAGTAAAAATTGATAGGAGTAACTGTTTTCGAGATATAAGCAAAAAACAAAAAAACTGTTACCTTAATTAAGCGCTTGCATATAAGCAAATTTAGTACTACTAGTATTGTTATTATAAATGTTATTGTTATTAATATGACGACTAAAGACAACTCTAAGACTTTAGTGACTTTTATGTCTCCTTCTTTTTTCTCTACTAAATTATTAGACACACTTAATTTAGTTTAATTTCGGTTTTTCAAACATTTTATTTTAAAGCAAATTTTTGTTAAAGATTATTTATATCCAACTCTATAACTCGCTTATGGTTGGTCCTACAAAAAAATGCAAATAACTATTTTGTAGGAAATTTTATCAGCTTTAATTTTGAAAAAAAGGTAAAAATTGATAGAAGTAACTGTTTTCGAGATATAAGCAAGAAACCAAAAAACTGTTACCTTAATTAAGCGTTTGCATATAAGCAAATTTAGTACTATTAGTATTATTATTATTAATGTTATTGTTATTAATATGACGACTAAAGACGACTCTGAAACATTTAGTGACTTTTATGTCTTCTCCTTTTTCCTCTACTAAAGTGTTAGACACAATTAATTTAGTTTAATTCAAGTTTTTCAAGCATTTTATTTTAAAGCAAATTTTTGTTAAATATTATTTATATCCAACTCTATAACTCGTTTATGCTTGGTCCTACAAGAAAAATGTAAATAACTATTTTGTTGGAAATTTTATCAGCTTTAATTTTGAAAGAAAGATAAAATTTGATAGGAGTAACTGTTTTCGAGATATAAGCAAAAAACCAATAAGAAAACTGTTAACTGTTACTGAACAAAAATGTAATTCAGTTTTCAATGTTTGAGACGAAGACAAAAATGCAGCATTTAAAAACGACTCTGAAGACTTCAGTAACTTTTATATCACCTCCTTTTTTTTATATCACCTCCTTTTTCTTCTAATACAGTATTGGACCCAATAAATTAAGTGTATTTTATAAATCACAAGACATTTTCTGTTAAAACACTTTTTTTTAATTATTAATTATTTTCAAACTTATATCTCGCTTATGGTTAGTTCTACATGAAAAATGCAAATAACTATTTTGTAGGAAATTTTATCACCTTAATTTTAGTGAAAAAGTAAAAATTGATAGGAGTAACTGTTTTCGAGATATAAGCAAAAAACAAAAAAACTGTTACCTTAATTAAGCGCTTGCATATAAGCAAATTTAGTACTACAAGTATTGTTATTATAAATTTTATTGTTATTAATATGACGACTAAAGACAACTCTAAGACTTTAGTGACTTTTATGTCTCCTCTTTTTTTCTCTACTAAAGTGTTAGACACACTTAATTTAGTTTAATTTCAGTTTTTCAAACATTTTATTTTAATGCAAATTTTTGTTAAATATTAAAAACTATTAAATGGCTTAGATTGCCTAAAAACACAGATCACACATGTTCTTTTGCATAGAAATGAGAAAACGCTCATGTAACACACAAAATAAGCTCCATTTTTCCTTATTAAAAGTATTATTATTATTATTACTTTTGTTACTATTACTATTATTATTATTATTATTATTATTATTATTATTATTGTTATTATTATTATTATTAGTATTATTATTATTATTATTATTATTATTATTATTATTATTATTATTATTATTAACTTTTGTATAGTAAATGTTTTTATACCAGTTTTAAAATGAGTTATTAATTTTAGCCAATTTCTTGCCTAAAAACTATCAAATGGCTTAGATTGCCTAAAAACACAGATCACACATGATCTTCTGCATAGAAATGAGAAAAGCTCATATAACACAAAATAAGCTTCATTTTTGCTTAGAAAACTAAGCTTACTTTTATTACTACTATTATTATTATTTTTATTATTATTATTATTATTACTATTATTTTTATTATTATTATTACTATTATTATTATTATTAATTTTATTATTATTAAAAACCGATTATAACTTTTGTACAGTAAATGTTTTTATACCAGTTTTAAAATGAGTTATTAATTTTAGACAATTTCTTGCCTAAAAAAACAGATCACAGATGATCTCTTGCATAGAAATGAGAAAACGCTCAGATAACACAAAATAAGCTTCATTTTTCCTTAGAAAAACTAAGCTTTAATTTAGAAAGAAATTCATTATTATAAGTATTATTATTATTATTATTATTATTATTATTATTATTATTATTATTATTATTATTATTATTATTATTATTATTACTTTTATTACTATTATTATTATTATTATTATTATTAAAAACCGATTAGAACTTTTGTATAGTAAATGTTTTTATTGTATTTTAAATCACAAGGCATTTTCTGTTAAAGCACTTTCTTTTTAAATATTAATTATTATCAAACTTATATCTCGCTTATGGTTAGTCCTACATGAAAAATGCAAATAACTATTTTGTAGGAAATTTTATCAGCTTTAATTTTAGTAAAAAGATAAAAATTGATAGGAGTAACTGTTTTCGAGATATAAGCAAGAAACCAGAAAACTGTTACCTTAATTAAGGCCTTGCATATAAGCAAATTTAGTACTAAAAACAACTCTGAAGACTTTGGTGACTTTTATGTCTTCTTCTTTTTCCTCTACTAAAGTGTTAGACACAATTAATTTAGTTTAATTTCGGTTTTTCAAACATTTTATTTTAAAGCAAATTTTTGTTAAAGATTATTTATATCCAACTCTATAACTCGCTTATGGTTGGTCCTTCAAAAAAAATGCTAATAACTATTTTGTAGAAAATTTTATCAGCTTTAATTTTAAAAGAAAGATAAAAATTGATAGGAGTAACTGTTCTCGAGATATAAGCAAAAAACCGATAAGAAAACTGTAACTGTTACTGAACAAAAATGTAATTCAGTTTTCAATGTTTGAGACAAAGACGAAAATGCATCATTTAAAATCGACTCTGAAGACTTCAGTGACCTTTCTGTCACCTCCTTTTTCTTCTAATGAAGTATTGGACCCAATAAATTAAGTGTATTTTAAATCACAAGACATTTTCTGTTAAAGTACATTTTTTTTAAATATTAATTATTTTCAAACTTATATCTCGCTTATGGTTAGTCCTACATGAAAAATGCAAATAACTATTTTGTAGAAAATTTTATCAGCTTTAATTTTAGTGAAAAGATAAAAATTGATAGGAGTAACTGTTTTCGAGATATAAGCAAGAAACCAAAAAACTGTTACTTTAATTAAGGGCTTGCATATAAGCAAATTTAGTACTAAAAACAACTCTGAAGACTTTGGTGACTTTAATGTCACCTCCTTTTTCTTCTAATAAAGTATTGAACCCATTAAATTAAGTGTATTTTAAATCACAATACATTTTCTGTTAAAGCACTTTTTTTTTAAATATTAATTATTTTCAAACTTATATCTCGCTTATGGTTAGTTCTACATAAAAAATGCAAATAACTATTTTGTAGGAAATTTTATCAGCTTTAATTTTAGTAAAAAGATAAAAATTGATAAGAGTAACTGTTTTCGAGATATAAGCAAGAAACGGTTACCTTAATTAAGCGCTTGCATATAAGCAAATTTAGTAATATTAGTATTATTATTATTAATAATGTTATTGTTATTAATATGACTACTAAAAACGACTCTCAAGACTTTGGTGACTTTTATGTCTTCTCCTTTTTCCTCTACTAAAGTGTTAGTCTTAATTAATTTAGTTTAATTTCGGTTTTTCAAACATTTTATTTTAAAGCAAATTGTTGTTAAATATTATTTATATCCAACTCTATAACTCGCTTATGGTTGGTCCTACATGAAAAATGCAAATAACGATTTTGTAGGAAATTTTATCAGCTTTAATTTTGAAATAAAGATATAAATTGATAGGAGTAACAGTTTTCGAGATATAAGCAAAAAACCAATAAGAAAACTGTAACTGTTACTAAACAAAAATGTAATTCAGTTTTCAATGTTTGAGACGAAGACGAAAATGCAGCATTTAAAATCGACTCTGAAGACTTCAGTGACTTTTATGTCACCTCCTTTTTCTTCTAATAAACTATTGGACCCAATAAATTAAGTGTATTTTAAATCCCAAGATATTTTCTGTTAAAACACTTTTTTTTTTAAATATTAATTATTTTCAAACTTACATCTCGCTTATGGTTAGTCCTACATGAAAAATGCAAATTACTATTTTGTAGGAAATTTTATCTGCTTTAATTTTAGTAAAAAGATAAAAATTGATAGGAGTAACTGTTTTCGAGATATAAGCAAGAAACCAAAAAACTGTTACCTTAATAAAGCGCTTGCATATAAGCAAATTTAATACTACTAGTATTGTTATTATAAATGTTATTGTTATTAATATGACGACTAAAGACAACTCTAAGACTTTAATGACTTTTATGTCTCCTCCTTTTTCCTCTACTAAAGTGTTAGACACAATTAATTTAGTTTAATTTCAGTTTTTCAAACATTTTATTTTAAAGCAAATATTTGTTAAATATTAAAAACTATAAAATGGCTTAGATTGCCTAAAAACACAGATCACACATGATCTTTTGCATAGAAATGAGAAAACGCTCATGTAACACACAAAATAAGCTCCATTTTTCCTTATTAAAAGTATTATTATTATTATTACTTATGTTACTATTACTATTATTATTATTATTATTATTATTATTATCATTATTATTATTATTATTATTATTATTATTATTATTATTATTATTATTATTATTATCATTATTATTATTATTAGTATTATTAACTTTTGTATAGTAAATGTTTTTATACCAGTTTTAAAATGAGTTATTAATTTTATTCAATTTCTTGCCTAAAAACACAGATCACAGATGATCTCTTTTGCATAGAAATGAGAAAACGCTCAGATAACACAAAATAAGCATCATTTTTGCTTAGAAAAACTAAGCATTAATTTAGAAAGAAATTCATTATTATAAGTATTATTATCATTATTATTATTATTATTATTATTATTATTTCTTTTATTACTATTATTATTTTTATTATTATTATTATTATTATTATTATTAACTTTTGTATAGTAAATGTTTTTATACCAGTTTTAAAATGAGTTATTAATTTTATTCAATTTCTTGCCTAAAAACACAGATCACAGATGATCTCTTTTGCATAGAAATGAGAAAACGCTCATATAACACACAAAATAAGCTTCGTTTTTGCTTAGAAAACTAAGCTTACTTTTATTACTATTATTATCATTTTTATTATTATTATTATTATTATTATTACTATTATTATTATTATTATTATTATTATTGTTATTATTATTATTATTATTATTATTATTATTATTATTATTATTATTATTATTATTATTAACTTTTGTATAGTAAATGTTTTTATACCAGTTTTAAAATGAGTTATTAATTTTAGACAATTTCTTGCCTAAAAATACAGATCACAGATGATTTCTTGCATAGAAATGAGAAAACGCTCATATAACACACAAAATAAGCTTCATTTTTGCTTAGAAAACTAAACTTACTTTTATTACTATTATTATTTTTATTATTATTATTATTATTACTATTATTATTATTATTATTATTATTATTATTATTATTATTATTATTATTATTATTATTATTATTATTATTGTTATTATTATTATTATTATTAAAAAATTATATTAAACAGACAGAAAACGTCGTATTCTGACACAAAAAAACGAATTACGTTATAGACTTGACGAGAACGGCGTTTCTCGGACTCTTATAGGACTCTTATAGGGTCAAAAAGTATCAGTTTGGATTAAAACAAATTATTTTTGTTGACTCTCAGTCTGAATTGTTCATCAGTTCAAACAAAAACGGCTTATTTTAGACGATCTTTTGCTTTGAACATGAAAACATACATCGAACAGACTAAAAACGTATTAATCTGGCATAAAAGAGCAATTTATGTATCACTTTGGATAAAGGCAGCTAATCCTATTCGTTTCATTGCTTAAAATAGACAAAATTGTTAATAAATCAAACAAAAACGCTGTATTCTAGCACAAAATACTAATTACATTATAGTTTCGACGAGAATAGCTTATTTGGAATGATTCTATGCTTCCAAACGAGTAAATTTTTATTAAACAGACGCCAAACATCATGTTTTGTCCTATAAAGACATTTTATATTGCAGTTTGTATTAAAACAAAATATTTTCGTTGATTCTTTGTTAGAAGCAGCAAACCTAACATTAAAGAATCTGAAAACTTTGTATTCGGACACAAACCACCGAATTTTGTATCAGTTTAGACAAAAACGGTTGATTTTCGACAATATTTTGCTTTGAACAAGAAAACTTATACCAAACTGACTAAAAACGTCTTATTTTAGTACAAAACAAAAGATATGCGTTATAGTCTTAACGAGAGCTGTTAATTTCAAACGGTTCTATGCTTTGAAACGAGTAAACTTTCACTGTACAGAGGAAAAACATCTTATTTCGCCTTTTAAAAACGATTCATGCCACAGTTTGGATAAAAACCAATTATTTTCGTTAATTCATTGTTACAAACATGAAACCTTACATCAAAGTAACTGAAAACCCCTTATTCAGGCACAGAAATTCGAATTACGTTTCAGTCTGGACAAAAACTGCTTACTTTAGACGATCCTTTGTTTTGAATACAAAAACTTACATTAAAAAGATTAAAAACGTCTTATTCTGGCTGAAAACTGCAAATTATATATTACTCTAGATAAAAGCAATTTATCCTGATTACTCCTTTACTTAGAATAGAGTAAACTTGTATAAAACTTAATGAAAACTTTAAATTGCGTCTCAAAGAAATAATTTACGTTATAGTTTTGACCAGCACTGTTTATTTCAAACGATTTTATGATTTGAAACTAATGAACTTTTATGGGGCAGATGCAAAACCACATATTACCATATAAAGCGTTGTTTTAAAGCAAATTATTACCTTTTGCAACAAGAAATTTCACGTCAAAGAAACTGAAAACATCGTATCCATGCACAAATATCGAATTACGTATCAGTTTAGGCAAATACAGCTTATTTTAAACGATTCCTTGCTATAAACAAGAAAAATTTTATCAAACATATTGAAAATGTCTTATTCTCGAAAATAAGAGCAAATTATGTATCAGTTTTAACAAAAGCGGATTACTCTGTTTGATTCTATGCTTAGAGTAGAGTAAACTACTATAAAACGTAATGAAAACTCTATATTCAAGCTCAAAAGAACAAATTACGTTATAGTTTTGACAAAAAAAAATTATTTCGGACGACTACATACTTCGAAGTAAGCAAACTTTAATTGAACAAGTGCAAAAGCTAATACTTTGCTTTAAAATAACGATTTATGTGGTAATATGGTATTTTGCATCTGTCCTATAAAAGTTTACTCGTTTCGCTCCATTGAATCATTCGAAATAAATTATTTTGACACAACAACGAAAATAATTTTTTTGTTCAAACTGTAACATGTCGTTTTTATAAAACGAACTAAGACGTTTGGCATCTGTTTAGTGAAAGTTTTCTCGTTTGGGGGCATAAAATTGTTTCAAATTAACAGTTCTGATCAAAACTATAACGTAAATTATTTCTTTGAGACGAAATTTAAAGTTTTCATTAAGTTTTATACAAGTTTGCTCTATTCTAAGGAAAGGAGTAATCAGGATAAACTACTTTTATCCAAAGTAATACATAATTTGCAGTTTTGAGCCAGAATAAGACGTTTTTAATCTTTTTAATGTAAGTTTTCGTGTTCAAAAGAAAGAATCGTCTAAAATAAGCAATTTGTGTCTAGACTGAAACGTAATTTGATTTTCTGTGACATAAATCGTTTTTTAAAGGCGAAATTAGACGTTTTGCCTCTGTTCAGTGAAAGTATACTGGTTTCAAAGCATAGAATCGTTTGAAATTAACAGTTCTCGTCAAGACTATAACGCAAATCTTTAAAGTGATACAAAGAAATAATTTACGTTATAGTTTTGACCAGAACTCTTAATTTCAAACGATTTTATGCCCCCAAACGAAAAAACTTTCACTAAACAGAAGCCAAACGTCTTAGTTCGTATTATAAAAGCGACTTATGTTACAGTTTAAACAAAAACAAATTATTTTCGTTGTTGTTGTGTCAAAATAATTTATTTCAAATGATTCAATGAAGCGAAACGAGTAAACTTTTATAAGACAGATGCAAAATACCATATTACCACATAAATTGTTATTTTAAAGCAAAGTATTAGCTTTTGCACTTGTTCAATTAAAGTTTGCTTACTTCGAAGTATGTAATCGTCCGAAATATTTTTTTTTAGTCAAAACTATAACGTAATTTGTTCTTTTGAGCTTGAATATAGAGTTTTCATTACGTTTTATAGTAGTTTACTCTACTCTAAGCATAGAATCAAACAGAGTAATCCGCTTTTGTTAAAACTGATACATAATTTGCTCTTATTTTCGAGAATAAGACGTTTTCAATATGCTTGATAAAATTTTTCTTGTTTATAGCAAGGAATCGTTTAAAATAAGCTGTATTTGCCTAAACTGAAACGTAATTCGATATTTATGTATGGA